>NW_023045956.1:0-92393 GCF_011762505.2 Arvicanthis niloticus
AAGAGAATCCAGAGAGAGAAGAGGACAGAAGGGCATGCAAGAGAGGAGAGAACAGAAGGGCATCCAGTGATAGGAGAGGACAGAAGGGCATACAGAGAGGGGAGAAGACAGAAGGGCATCCAGAGGAAAGAGAGGACAGAAAGGCATGTAGAGACAGGAGAAGACAGAAGGGCATCCAGAGAGAGGAGAGTAAAGAAGGTCATACAGATACAGGAGAGAACAGAAGGTCATCCAGGAAGAGGAGAGGACAGAAGGGCATCCACAGAGAGGGGAGAACAGAAGAGCATCAAGAGAGAGGAGAAAACAGAAGAGCATCTAGAGAGGAGAGGAAAAACATACATTCAGAGAGAGGAGAAGACAGAAGGCATCAAGTGAGAGAAGAAATTACAGAAGGGCATCCAAAGAGAGGAGAAGGCAGAAGGGCATCGAAAGGAAGGAGAGGACAGAAAGGCATATAGAGAGAGGAGAAGACAGAATGGCATCCAGAGACATGAGAGAAGACAAGAGTATCCAGAGAGAGGAGAGACACAGGGCATCCAGAGAGATGAGAGAACAGAAGGTTTTCCAGATATAGGAGCGAACAGAAGTGCATCCACAGAGATGAGCCAACAGACGATCAACCAGAGAGAGAAGGGAAGAGAAGGGCATCCAGAGGGATGAGAGGACAGAAGAGAATCTAGAGAAAGGAGAGAACAGAAGGGCATCCAGAGAGATGAGAAGACAGAAGGGAATCCAGAGAGAGGAGAGTACAGAAGGGCATTCAGAGAGAGAGAGGAAAGAACAGAAGGACATACAGAGAGAGGAGAAAACAGAAGGCCATCCGGAAAGAGGAGAGAACAGAAGGTAATCCAGAAAGAGGAGATGAATGAATGTCATCCAGAGTGACAAAAAGACAGAAGGGCATCCAGAGAGAGGAGAGGACAGAAGGTCATCCAAAGAGAAGAGAACAGAAGTGCATCCAGAGAGAAGAGAAGACAGAAGGGCATCCAGAGAGAGGAGAGGACAGAAGGGCTTCCAGAGAGTGATGAAAACAGAAGAGCATCTCGAGAGAGGAGAGGAAAAATGTGCATCTGGATAGAGGATAGAACAGAAGGGCAACCAGAGAGAGGAGAGAACATAAGTGCATTCAGAGAGAGGAGAAGACAGAAGGCATCCAGAGAGAGGAGATTAAGGAAGGGCATCCAGAGAGAAGAGAAAAAGTGCATCCAGAGAGAGAAGAGAACAGAAGGGCATCCAGAGAAAGGAGAGAACACAAGAGCATCCAGAGAGATGAGAGAATAGAAAAGCTTCGGACGAGAGGAGAAAACAGAAGGGCATCAAAGGAGAGGAGAGGACAGAAGGGCATTCAGAGAGAGGAAAAAACAGAAGCACATGCAAATAGAGGAGAAAACAGAAGGGCATCCGGAAAGAGGAAAGAACAGAAGGTAATACAGAAAGAGGAGACAAAGGAATGTCATCCAGAGTGACAAAAAGACAGATGGGCATCCAGAGAGAGGAGAGGACAGAAGGGAATCCAAAAATAAGAGAACAAAAGTGCATCCAGAGAGAAGAGAAGACAGAAGGGCATCCAGAGAGAGGAGAGGACAGAAGGGTCTACATAGAGAGTAGAGAACAGAAGGACTTCCTGAGAGTGATGAAACAGGAGAGCATCGAGAGAGAGGAAAGGACAAATGTGCATCTGGATAGAGGATAGAATAGAAGGGCATCCAGAGAGAGGAGAGAACAGAAGAGAATCCAGAGAGAGGATAAGACATAAGGGCTTTCAGAGATAAGAGAGTACAGAAGGGCATACAGAGAGCAGAGAAGACAGAAGGGCATCCAGAGAGAGGAGAAGAGAGAAAGGCATCCAGAGTGATGAGAGTACAGGAGAGACTCCATAGAAAGAAGGAAACAGAAAGGCAACCAGAGAGATTAGAGGACTGAAGGGAATTTAGAGAGAGAAAAGGACAGAAGGGCATGCAGAGAGAAGAGAAAACAGAAGGGCATCCGGAGAGATGATGAGAGAGAAGGGCATCCAGAGTGAGGAAGGGCAGAAGGGCATACAGATAGAAAAGAACAGAAGGGCATCCAGAATGAGAAGACAGAAGGGCATCTGGATAGAGGAGAGAAAATAAGGTCATGAAGAGAGAGTAAACAAAAGCAAGTCATCCATAGAGACAAAAAGACAGAAGGGCATCCAGGGAGAGGAGAGAACAAAAGGGCATCCAGAGAGATGAGAGTACAGGAGAACCTCCATAGAGAGAAGAGAACAGAAAAATATTAGATAATTAGAGATATTACAGGACAGAAGGGAATCCAGAGAGAGAAGAGGACAGAAGGGCATCCAAGAAAGCAGAGAACAGAAGGGCATCCAGAGAGAGGAGAGGACAGAAGGGCATCCAGAGAGGGGAGAAGACAGATGGGCAACCAGAGAGAGGAGAGAACATAAGTGCATTCAGAGAGAGAAGACAGAAGGCATCCAGAGAGAGCAGTTTAAGGAAGGGCATCCAGAGAGAAGAGAAAAAAGGGCATCCAGAGAAAGGAGAGGACACAAGCGAATCCAGAGAGATGACAGAACAGAAGATCTTCCAGAGAGAGGAGAGAACAGAAGGGCATCCACAGAGATGGGGGAACAGAAGATCATCCAGAGAGAGAATGGAACAGAAAAGCATGCAGAGGGATGAGAGGACAGAATAGAATCTAGAGAGAGGAGACAACAGAAGGGGATCCAGAGAGATGATGAGACATAAGAGCATCCAGAGAGCAGAGAAGACAGAAGGGCATCCAGAGAGCAGAGAAGACAGAAGGGCATCCAGAGAGAGTAGAGAATAGAACGGTATCCAGAGAGCAGAGAAGACAGAAGGGCATCCAGAGAAAGAAGAGAGAAGGTCGTCCAATGAGAGGAGAGAACAGAAAGACATGAAGAGAGAGGAGAGTACAAAAGGGTATCCAGAAAGAGGAGAGGGCAGAAGGGCATCCACAGATTTAGAAGAACAGAAGATCATCGAGAGAGAGGAGACAACGTAAGGGAATCCAAAGAGACGAGAGAAGAGAATAGCATCCAAAAAGAGGAGAGAACAGAAGGGCTTCCAGAGAGATGAGAGAACAGAAGATAATCTAGAGAGAAAATAGAACAGAAGGGCAACCAGTGATATGAGAAGACAGAAAAAATCCAGAGAGAGGGGGAACAGAAGGGCATCCAGAGCATGGAGTATACAGAAGGGCATCCAGAGAGAAGTGAGGATAAAAGGGCATCCAGGGAGGGGAAAGGACAGAAGGGCATCCAGAGAAAGGAGACAACAGAAAAACGTCCATAGAGCAGAGATGACAGAATGGCATCCAGAGACAGGAGAGACCAGAAGGGTATTCAGAGAGAGGAGAATACAGAAGGGTATCCACAGAGAGGAGAGAATAGAAGAGCATCAGATGAGAGAAGAAAACAGAAAGCCATCAAAACAGAGGAGATGACAGAAGGACATCCATAGAAAAGCGATGACAGAATGGCATCCAGAGAGAGGAGAGAATAGACTGACATCCAGAGAACAGAGAAGACAGAAGGGCATCAAGAGAAAGGAGAAGATAGAAGGGCATCCAGTGAGAGGAGAAAACAGAAAGGCATCAAGAGAGAAGAGAGGACAGAAGGGCATCCAGAGAAAGGAGAGGACAGAAGGGCATCCAGAGAAAGGAGACATCAGAAGAACATCCAGAGAGCGGGGATGACAGAAGGGCATCCAGTGGGAGGAGAGACCCGAAGGGCATCCAGAGAGAGGAGAATACAGAAGTGCATCCACAGAGAGGAGAGAATAGAAGAGCATCGGACAAGAGGAGAAAACAGAAGGGCATCAAAGCAGAGGAGAGGACAGAAGGACATCCGTAGGGAAGAGAAGACAGAAGGGCATCCAGAAAGAGGAGAGGACACAAGGGCATCCAGAGAAAAGAGACAACAGAAGGACATCCAGAGAGAGGAGAAGACAGAAGGGCATTCAGAGAGAGAAGACAGAAGGCATCCAGAGAGAGGAGATTACAGAAGGGCATCCAGATAGAAGAGAAAAAAGGGCATCCAGAGAGAGAAGAGAACAGAAGGGCATCCAGAGAAAAGAGAAGACACAAGAGTATCCAGAGAGATGAGAGAACAGAAAATCTTCCAGAAAGAGGAAAGAACAGAAAAACATCCACAGAGATGAGGGAACAGAAGATCATCCAGAGAGAGAACGGAACAGAAAAGCATCCAGAGAGATGAGAGGACAGAATAAAATCTAAAGAGAGTAGACAACAGAAGGGCCTCCAGAGAGATGATGAGACAGAAGGGCATCCAGAGAGAGGAGAGGACAGAAGGGCTTCCAGAGAGAGTAGAGAATAGCACGGTATCCAGAGAGCAGAGAAGACAGAAGGGCATCCAGATCAAGGAGAAAACAGAAGGGCATCCAGTGAGAGGATAGAACAGAAAGGCACCAAGAGAGAGTAGAGGGCAGAAGGGCATCCACAGTTTGCGAAGAACAGAAGATCATCGAGAGAGAGGAGACAACATAAGGGAATCCAAAGAGACAAGAGAATAGAATAGCATCCAAGAAGACGAGAGTACAGAAGTGCATCCAGAGAGATGAGAGAACAGAAGATAATCTAGAGAGAAAATAGAACAGAAGGGCAACCAGAGATATGAGAGGACAGAAGGAAATCCAGAGAGAGGAGTTGACAGTAGGGTATCCAGAGAGAGGATCGAACAGAAGGGCATCTGGAGAGTAGAGAGAACAGAAGGGCATCCAGAGCGAGGAGAAGACAGAAGGGCATCCAGAGAGAAGAAGTAAAGAAGGGCATACAGAGAGAGGAGAGAACAGAAGAGCATCTAGAGAAAGGAGAAAACAGAAGGATATACAGAGTGAGGAGAAAATTGTCATTCATCCAGAGAGAGAAGAATCTGAAGGTCATCGAGAGAATCGAGAGAACAGAAGGGCATAAGGAAAGTGGAGAAGACAGAAGGGAACCCAGAGAAAGGAGAGGACAGAAGGGCATTAAGGCAGATTAGAGCACAAAAGGGAATCCAGAGTGATGAGAGAACATATGGATATCCAGAGAGAATAGAGGACACAAGGGATCTTGAGAGAGAAGAGAAGAGAAGAGAAGAGAAGAGAAGAGAAGAGAAGAGAAGAGAAGAGAAGAGAAGAGAAGAGAAGAGAAGTCCAGCCAGAGAGAGGAGAAGACAAAAAGGGAATCCAGAGAGATGAGAGAACAGTAGGGCATCCAGAGAGAGAGGAGAGGACAGAAGGGCATCCAGAGAGAGGAGCGGATAGAAGGGCAACTTGAGAGAGGAGAGTACAGAGGGATGTAGAGAGAGGAGAGAACAAAAAGCCATCCAGAGAGAGGAGAGGACAGAAGGGCATCCAGAGAGAGGAGAGGACAAAAGGGCATCCAGAGAGAAAAGAAAACAGAAGGGCATCCATGGAAATGAGAGGTCAGAAGGGCATCCACAGAGAGGAGAGAACAGACGGGCCTACAGAGAGCAGAGAAGACAGAAGGGCATACAGAGAGTGTAGAGAATAGAACGGTATCCAGAGAGCAAAGAAGACAGAAGGGCTTCCAGAGAAAAGAGAAGACAGAATGGTATCCTGTGAGAGGAGAGAACAGAAAGGCATCCAGAGAGAGGAGAGGACAGAAGGGCATCCAGAGAGAGAAGAGGACAGAAGTGAATCCAGAGAGAGGAGAAGACACAAGGCATTCAGAGAGAGGAGAGAGCATTAGGGCATCCAGTGAGAGGAGAAGACAGAAGGGAATCCAAAAAGAGGAGAGAATAGAAGGGCATGCCTAAAGAGGAGAGAACAGAAGAGCATACAGAGAAATGAGAGAACAGAAGATATTCTAGAGAGAAAAGAAAACAAAAGGGCAACCAGAGATATGAGAGGACAGAAAAAAATCCAGAGAGAGGAGAGGACAGAAGGGCATCCAGAGCATGGAGAGTACAGAAGGGCATCCAGAGAGAGGTGAGGACAGAAGGACATCCAGAGACTGGAAAGGACAGAAGGGCATCCAAAGAGAAGAGAGGACAGAAAGGCAACCAGAGAAAAGAGACAACAGAAAAACATCCAGAGAGCGGAGATTACAGAATGGCATCCAGAGAGAGGAGAGACCAGAAGGGCATCCAGAGAGAAGAGAATACAGAAGTGCATCCACAGAAAGGAGAGAATAGAAGAGCATCAGACGAGAGGACAAAACAGAAGGGCATCAAATGAGAGGACAGGACAGAAGGGCATACATAGAGAAGAGAAGACAGAAGGGCATCGAGACAGAGGAGAGGACAGAAGGGCATTCAGATAGACGAGAGACCAGAAGGGCATCCAGAGAGAGTATAGGACAGAAAGGCATCCGGAAAGGAGAACAAAAGGGCATCAAGAGAGAGGAGAAGACAGAAGGGCATCCAGAGGGTGGAGAGGACAGAAGGGCATCCACAGAGATGGGAGAAAACAGGAGCATCAGAGAGATGAGAGAACAGAAGGGCATTCGGAGTGAAGAGGGAACAGAAAGGCATCCAGAGAGAGGAGAGAAGAGACGGGCATCCAGAGAGAGGAGAGAACAGTAGTGAATCCAAAGAGAGAAGACAGAAGGGCATTCAGAGAGAGTAGAGTGCATTAGGGCATCCAGAGAGATAAGAAGACAGAAGGGAATCCAAAGAGACGAAAGAATAGAAGGGCATCCAAAGAAAGGAGAAGTCAGAAGGGCAACCAGAGAGAGGACAGGACAGAAGGACATCCCAAAAGAAGAGAGAACAGAAGGGCATCCAGAGAGGTGAGAGTACAGGCGAGAATCCAGAAAGCAGAGAGAACTGAAGCCCACCCAGAGAGAGCAGAAGACTGAAGGACATCCTGAAAGAGAAGAGGACCAAAGGGCATCCGGAAAGAGGAGAAGACAGAAGGGCATCCATTGAGAGGAGAGAACAGAAGGGCATCTAGAGACAGGTGAAGACAGAAAGATATCCAGAGTGAGGAGAAAATTGTCTGGCATCCAGAAAGAGAAGAATCTGAAGGGCATCAAGAGAATCGAGAGAACAGAAGGGCATAGGGAGAGAGGAGAAGACAGAAGGGCATCCATAGAGAGGAGAGGACAGAAGGTCATCCAGAGAGAAGAGAGCACAAAAGGGAATCCAGAGAGACAAGAGAACAGAAGGATATCCAGAGAGAATAGAGGACACAAGGGCATCTTGAGAGAGGAGAGAAGAGAAGCGCATCCAGAGAGAGGAGAAAACAAAAAGGGAATCCAGAGAGAGGAGAGGAGAGAAGAGCATCCAGAGAGAGGAGAGGACAGAAGGGCATCCAGAGAGAGGAGAGTACAGAAGGGATCCAGAGAGAGGAGAGAGCAGAAAGCCATCCAGAGAGAGGAGAGGACAGAAGTGCATCCAGAGAGAGGAGAAGAGTTAATGGCATCCAGCATGAAGAGAAGACAGAAGAGCATCCGGATAAAGGAGAGATCAGAAGGTCATCCAGAGAGAGGAGAAGACAGGAGGACATCGTGGGAGATGATAGGACAGAAGGAAATCCAGATGTAGGAGAGATCACAAGGGCATAAAAAGAGAGGAGAGGACACAAGTGAATCCAGAGAGAGGAGAGAACATAAATTCATGTAGAGAGATGAGAGGTCAGAAGGGCATTCACAGATTGGGAAGAACAGAAGAGCATCAAGAGTGAGGAGACAACATGACAGCATCCAAAGAGAAGAGAGGACAGAATGGCACCTAGAGAGAAGAGATAACAGTAGGGCATCTGGAGAGAAGAGAGGAAAGAAGGGCTTCCAGAGAGAGACTTGACAGAAGGGCATACAGAGAGTGGAGAGATCAGAAGGTCATCCAGAGAGAGGGGAAGATAGAAGGGCATCAAGAAGGAGAGGACAGAAGGGCATTCAGAGAGAGGAAAGTACAGAAGGTCATCCAGAGAGAGGAGACAACAGATGGTCATTCAGAGAGATGAAAAGACAGAAGGGCATCCAGAGAGAGAAGAGAACAGAAGGACTTCCAGAGAGAGGAGAGAACAGAGGGGCATGTAGATAGAGAAGAAGACAGAAGGGCATCCATAGATAGGTGAAAATAGAAGGGCATCCAGAGAGAGGAGAAGACAGATGGGCATCCGGTTAGAGGATAGAACCAAAGGGCATCCAGAAAGAGGAGGCAAGAGAAGGTCATCCAGACGTAGGAGAAGACAGAAGGGTATACAGAGAGAGGAGAGGAGAGAAGAAAATCCAGAGAGAGGAGAGAACAGAAGGGAATCCAGGTAGAAGAGAAGACAGAAGGCCATCCAGAGAGAGTAGAGGAGAAAAGGTAATCCAGAGAGAGAAGAGGACAGAAGGGCATCCAGGGAAAGGAGAGGACAGAAGGCCATTCAGCAAGAGGAGAGAACAGAAGGGCATCCAGAGAATGAAGAGAACAGAAGAGCATCAGAAAGGAGGAGAAAACAGAAGGGCATCAAAAGTGAGGAGAGGACAGAAGGGCGTCCATAGAGAAGAGAAGATAGAAGGGTATCCAGAGAGAGGAGAGGACACAAGGACATCCAGAGATACACAGAACAGAAGATCATCTGGAGAGAGAAGAGAACAGAAGGGCATCCAGAGAGAGGAGAAGACAGAAGGGCATCCAGAGAGAAGAGAGGACAGAAGGGCATCAAGAGAGAGAAGAGGACACAAGGGCATCTAGATAGAGGAGAGAACAGAAGGACATACAGAGAGAGGAGAGAACAGAAGGGTATCCAGAGAGAGGAGAGGAAAATAGGGCATCCAGAGAGAGGAGAGAACAGAAGGGCATCCAAAGAAAGGAGAAAACAGAAGGGCATCCAGAGGGTGGAGAGAACAGAAGGACATCCCAAAAGAAGAGAGAACAGAAGGGCATCCAGAGAGATGAGAGAACAGGAGAGAATCCAGAAAGAGGAAAGTACAGAAGCCTATCCAGAGAGAGCAGAAGACTGAAGGACATCCAGAGAATGAAGAGGACCGAAGGGCATCCGGAGAGAGGAGAAGACAGAACGGCATCCAGAGAGAGGAGAGGACAGAATGGCATCCAGTGAGAGGAGAGAAAAGAAGGGCATCTAGAGAGAGGAGAAGACAGAAGGATATCCAGAGTGAGGAGAAAATTGTTGGGCATCCAGATGGAGGAGAATACTCAAGGGCATCGAGAAAATCGAGAGAACAGAAGGGCATAGGGAGAGAAGAGAAGACAGAAGGGCATCCAGAGAGAGGAGAGGACAGAAGGGCATCCAGAGATAGGAGAGAACAGAAGGGCATCCAGAGAGAGGATAGTACAGAAGGGATCCAGAGAGAGGAGAGTACAGAAGGGATCCAGAGAGAGGAGAGAACAGAAAGCCATCCAGAGAGAGGAGAGGACAGAAGGGCATCCAGATTGTGTAGAGGACAGAAAGGCATCCATAGAGAGAAGGAAACAGAAGGGCATCCAGAGGGATGAGAGGACAGAAGAGAATCTAGAGAAAGGAGAGAACAGACGGGCATCTAGAGAGAGGAGAGGACAGAATGGCATCCAGAGAGAGGAAAGAGCAGAAGGACAGCCAGAGAGAGGAGAAGACAGAAGGGCATCAGGAAAGAGGACAGAACAGAAGGACATTCTGAGGGAGGAGACAACAGAAGGTCATCCAGAGTGATGAAAATACAGAAGGGCCTCCAGAGAGAGGAGAGGACAAAAGGGCATCCAAAGAGAAGAGAACAGAAAGGCATCTAGAGAGAGAATACAGAAGGGCATCCAGAGATATGAGAGGACAGAAAGGCATGTAGAGAGAGGAGAAGACATAAGGGCCTCCATAGATAGGTGAAAACAGAAGGGCATCCAGAGAGATGAGAAGATGGAAGGGCATCCAGAGAGGTGACTTGACAGAAGAGCATACAGAGAGTGGAGAGATCAGAAGGTCATCCAGAGAGAGAGGAAGATAGATGGGCATCAAGGGAGGAGAGGACAGAAGGGCATTCAGAGAGAGGAAAGTACAGAAGGTCATCCAGAGAGAGGAGACAACAGATGGTCATCCGGAGAGATGAAAAGACAGAAGGGCACCCAGAGAGAGGACAGAACAGAAGGACTTCCAGAGAGAGGAGAGAACAGAAGGGCATGTAGATAGAGAAGAACACAGAAGGGCATTCATAGATAGGTGAAAATAGAAGGGCATCCAGAGAGACAAGAGAAGGTTATCCAGAGTGATGAAAGTACAGAAGGGCATCCAGAGGGAGGAGAGGACAGAAGGGCATCCAAAGAGAAGAGAACAGAAAGGCATCCAGAGAGAGGAGCATACAGAAGGGCATCCAGAGATATGAGAGGATAGAAAGGCATGTAGAGAGAAGAGAAGACATAAGTACCTCCATAGATAGGTGAAAACAGAAGGGCATCAAGTGAGAGGAGAAGACAGAAGGGCATGCAGAGAGATGACTTGACAGAAGAGCATACAGAGAGTGGAGAGATCAGAAGGTCATCCAGAGAGAGGGGATGACAGAAGGGGGTCCAGAGAGAGGAGAGGACAGAATTGCATCCATTGAGAGGAGGAGACAGAAGGGCATCAAGTGAGAGGAAAGAACACAAGGGCATCCAGAGAGAGGAGAAGACAGAAGAGCATCTGGATAGAGGAGAGAAAAGAAGGCAATCCAGAGAGAGGAGACAACAAACGGTCATCCAGAGAGACGAAAAGATAGAAGGGCATCCAGAGAGAGGAGTGAAAAGAAGGGCTTCCAGAGATAGGAGAGAACAGAAGGGCATGTAGAGAGAGAAGAAGACAGAAGGGCATCCATAGATAGGTGAAAACAGAAGTGAATCCAGAGAGAGGAGAAGACAGATGGGCATTCTGTTAGAGGAGAGACCTGAAGGGCATCCAGAGAAAGGAGACAAGAGAATGTCATCCAGAGGAAGGAGAAGACAAAAGGGCATACAGAGAGAGGAGAGGACAGAAGAAAATCCGGAGAGAGGAGAGAACAGAAGGACATCCCGGTAGAAGAGAAGACAGAAGGGCATCCAGAGAGAGTAGAGGAAAAAAGGTAATCCAGAGAGAGAAGAGGACAGAAGGACATCCAGGGAGAGCAGAGGACAGAAGGCCATCCAGCAAGAGGAGAGAACAGAAGGGCATCCAGTGAATGGAGAGAACAGAAGAGCATCGGAAAAGAGGAGAAAACAGAAGGGCATCAAAAGAGAGAGTACAGAAGGGCATCCATAGAGAAGAGAAGATAGAAGGGAATCAAGAGAGAGGAGAGGACACAAGGACATCCAGAGAGATGAGAGAAGAGAAGATCATCCAGAGAGAGAAGAGAAGAGAGGGGCATCCAGACAGAGGAGAAGACAGAAGGGCATCCAGAGAGAAAAGAGGAGAGAAGGGCATCCAGAGAGAGGAGAGAACAGAAAGGCATACAGAGAGAAGAGAGAACAGAATGGTATCCGAAGAGAGGAATGGAGAAAAGGGCATTCAGAGAGAGAAGAGAACAGAAAGCACCCAAAGAAAAAAGAAGACAGAAGGGCATACAGTGAGAGGAGAGGACAGAAGAAAATCCGGAGAGAGGAGAGAACAGATGGGCATCCAGAGAGAATAGGAGATAGATGGGCATCCAGACATTAGAGGAAAGATGGGAATCCAGAGAGAGAAGAGGACAGAAGGTCATCCAGAGAGAGGAGAAAACAGAAGGCCATTCAGCGAGAGGACAGAACAGAAGGGAATCCAGAGAAAGGAGAATTCCGAAGGGCATCAAGAGAGAGGAGAGGACAGAAGGGACTACATAGAGAGGAAAGAACTGAAGGGCATCCAGAGAATGGAGAAAAAAGAAGGGCATCCAGAGAGAGGAGAGGACAGATGTGCATATGGATAGAGGATAGAACATAAGGGCATACAGATAGAGGAGAGAACAGAAGAGCATCCAGAGAGAGGAGAAGACAGAAGGGCATTCAGTGATAGGAGAGGAAAGAAGGGCATTCCAAGAGCAGAGAAAACAGAAGAGCATCCATAGAGAAGAAGACAGAAGGTCATCCAGAGAGAGGAGAGAACCAAAGTGCATTCAGATCGATGAGAGGTCAGGAGAGCCTTCATAGAGATAAGAGTACAGAAAGGCAACAAGAAAGTTAAGAGGATAGAAGGGAATCCAAAGAGTGAAGAGGACAGAAGGGCATCCTAGAGAGGAGAGGACAGAAGTGCATCCAGAGAGAGGAGAGGACAGAAGGACATCCAGAGAGTGGAGAAGACAGAAGGGCATCCAGAGAGAGGAGAAGACAGAAGGGGATCCAGACAGAGGAGAAAACATAATGGAATCCAGAGAGATGAGTGTACAGGAGAGCCTCCATAGACAGAAGAGTACAGAAAGGCAAAGAGAGATATTGGAGGATAGAAGGGAATCAAGAGAGAAAAGAGGACAGAAGGGTATCCATTAGAGGAGAGAATAGAAGGGCATCCAGAGAGAGGAGAGGACAGAAGGGCATCCAGAGAGTGGAGAAGACAGAAGGGCATCGAGAGAGAGGAGAGAACATAAGTGCATCCAGAGAGAGGAGAAGAGAGAAGGCATCTATGGAGAGGAGATTACAGAAGGGAATCCAGAAAGAAGAGAAAAGGAAGGCATCTTTAAAAAGAAAATAAAGAAGCTCATCCAGAATGAGGAGAGGACAGAAATGCATCCGGATATAGGAGATAACAGAAGGGCATCCAGAGAGAGGATAGACAAAAGTGCATCCAGAGACAAGAGAGGAAAGAAGGGCATCCAGAGAGAGGAGAGGACAGAAAGGCATCTAGAGAGAGGAGAGAACAGAAAGGCATGTAGAGAGAGGAGAGGACAGATCAGGGCATCTACAGATTGGAAAGAACAGAAGAGCATTGAGATAGAGGAGACAACATAAGGGAATCCAAAGAGAGGAGAGAATAGAAGAGCATCCAGAAAGAGGAGAGAACAGAAGGGCATCCAGAGATATGAGAGAACAGAAGATAATCCAGAGAAAAGAAAATAGAAGGGCTACCAGAGATAAGAGAGGATAGAAAAAAATCCAGAGAGAGGAGAGGACAGAAGGGCATCCAGAGAAAGGAGACAACAAAAAACATCCATAGAGCAGAGATTACATAAGGGTATCCAGAGAGAGGAGAGACCAGAAGAGCATACAGAGAGAGGAGAATACAGAAAGGCATCCACAGAGAGGAGAGAATAGAAGAGCATTGGACCAAAGGAGAAAACAGAAGGGCATCAAAAGAGAGGAGAGGACAGAAGGGCATCCAGAGAGAAGAGAAGACAGAAGGGCATCCAGAGAGAGTAGAGGACACAAGGGCATCCAGAAAGATGAAAGAACAGAAGATCATCAAGAGAGAATAGAACAGAAGGGCATCCAGAGAGAGGAGAAGACAGAAGGGCATCCCCAGAGAAGAGAGGACAGAAAAATGCATCCAGAGAGAGAAGAGGACACAAGGGCATCCAGATAGAGAAGAGAACAGAAGGGCATACAGAGAGAGGAGAGAACAGAAGGGTATCCAGAGAGAGGAAAGGAAAATAGGGCATCCAGAGAGAGGAGAGAACAGAGGGCATCCAAAGAAAGGAGAAGACAGAAGGGCATCCAGAGAGTGGAGATGACAGAAGGACATCCCAAAAGAAGAGAGAACAGAAGGGCATCCAGAGATGAGAGAACAGGATAGAATCCAGAAAGAGGAGAGAGCATAAGCCCATCCAGAGAGAGCAGAAGACTGAAGGACATCCAGAGAGAGAAGAGGACCAAAGGGCATCCAGAGAGAGGAGAAGGGATAAGGGCATTCAGAGAGAGGAGAGGACAGAATGGCATCCAGTGAGAGGAGATAACAGAAGGGCATCTAGAGAGAGGAGAAGATAGAAGGATATCCAGAGTAAGGAGAAAATTGTCGGGCATTCAGAGAGAGGAGAAGACTCTAGGGCATCGAGAGAATTGAGAGAACAGAAGGGCATAGGGAGAGAGGAGAAGACTGAAGGGCATCCAGAGAGAGAGAGGAGAACAGAAGGGCATCCAGAGTGATGAAAATACAGAAGGGCATCCAGAGAGAGGAGAGGACAGAAAGGCATGTAGAGAGAAAAGAAGACATAAGGGCCTCTATAGATAGGTGAAAACAGAAGGGCATCCAGAGAGAGGAGAAGACACAAGGGCATCCAGAGAGATGACTTGACAGAAAAGCATACAGAGACTGGACAGATCAGAAGGTCATCCAGAGAGAGGGGAAGACTGAAGGGCATCAAGAGAGAGGAGAGGACAGAAGGGCATCCAGAGAGAGGAATGAAAAGAAGGGCATCCAGAGTAAGGTTTGGACAGAAGGCCATCCAGCGAGAGGAGAGAACAGAATGGCATCCTGAGAAAGGAGAAGATCGAAGCGCATCCAGAGAGAGGAGAGGACAGAAGGACCTACATAGAGAGGAGAGAACAGAAGGGCTTCCAGAGTGTGAAGAAACAGAAGGGCATCAAGAGAGAGGAGAGGACTGATGTGCATCTGGATAGATGATAGAACAGAAGGGCATCCAGATAGAGGAGAGAACAAAAGAGCTTTCAGAGAGAGGAGAAGACAGAAGGGCATTCAGAGATAGAAGAGTACAGAAAGGCATCCAGAGAGAAGAGACGACAGAGGGGCATCCAGAGATAAGAGAAGACAAGAGGGCATCCAGAGCTATGAGAATACAGGACAGCCTCGATAGAGAGAAGAAAACAGAAAGGCAACCAGAGAGATTAAAGGACAGAAGGAAATCCAGAGAGAGAAGAGGACAGAAGGGCATCCAAAAGAGGAGAGGACAGAAGGGCATGCAGAGAGAGGAGAAAACAGAAGGGCATCCGGAAAGAGGAGAGAACAGAAGGTAATCCAGAAAGAGGAGACAACAGAAGGTCATCCAGAGTGACAGAAACACAGAAGGGCATCCAAAGAGAGGAGAAGACAGAAGGGCATCCAGAGAGAGGATAAGACAGAAGGGCATCCAGAGAGAGGAGAGGACAGAAGGGCATCCAGAGAGAGGAGAGGACAGAAGGGTATACAGAGAGCGGAGAAGACAGAAGGTCATCCAGAGAGAGTAGAAGACAGAAGGGCATCCAAGAGAGTAGAGAACAGAAGGAAATCCAGAGATTTGAGAAAATAGAAGAGCATCCAGAGAAGGAGAGGACACAAGGGCATGCAGAGATATGAGAGAACAGAAGATCTTCCAGAGAGAGTAAAGAACAGAAAGGCATCCACAGAGATGAGAGAACAGAAGATCATCCAGAGGGATGAGAGTACAAAATAGAATCTAGAGAGAGAATAGAACAGAAGTGCATCCAGAGAGATGATGAGACAGTATGTCATGCAGAGAGAGGAGACAACAGAAGGTCATCCATAGTGACAAAAAGACAGAAGGGCATCCAGAGAAAGAAGAGTACAGAAGGTCATCCAGAGAGAAGAGAAGACAGAAGGGCATCCGAAGAGAGGAGAAGACAGAAGGGATTCCAGAGAGGAGAGAACAGACGGTCATCCATAGAGATGACAATACAGAAGGGCATCCAGAGAGAGGAGAGAACAGAAGGGCTTCCAGAGACAGGAGAGAACAGACAGGCATGTAGAGAGAGAAGAAGAGCATCAAGAGAGGAGAGAACAGAAAGGCATCCAGAGAGAGGAGAGAACAGAAGTGCATCCATAAATAGTAGAAGACAGAAGGCATCAAGTGAGAGAGGAAATTACAGAAGGGCATTCAGAGAGAAAAGAAGGGTATCCAGAGAGTGGAGAAGACAGAAGGGCATCCAGAGGGAGGAGAGTACAGAAAGGCATAAAATGAGAGGAGAGGACAGAAGTGCATCCAGAGAGTGGAGAGAACAGAAAGGCATGTTGAGAGAGGATAAGACAAAAGGCCATCCAGAGAGATGAGAGAACAGAAGAGCATCCAGAAAGAGGAGAGACACAGGGCATCCAGAGAGATGAAAGAACAGAAAGTCTTCCAGAAATATGAGAGAACACAAAGGCATCCACAGGGATGAGCGAACAGAAGACCATCGTGATAGAGAAGGGAACAGAAGGGCATCCAGAGGGATGTAAGGACAGAAGAGAATCTAGGGAGAGGAGAGAACTGAAGGGCATCCGGAGAGATGAGAAGACAGAAGGGCATCCATAGAGAGGAGAGGACAGAAGGGTATTCAGAGAAATTAGAAAACAGAAGAGCATCCGGAAAGAGGAGAGAACAGAAGGTAATCCAGAAAGAGGAGAGAAAAGAATGTCATCCAGAGTGACAAAAAAAAGAAAAACCAGAAAGGCATCCAGAGAGAGGAGAGGACAGAAGGGCATCTAAAGAGACGAGAACAGAAAGGCATCCAGAGAGAAGAGAAGACAGAATGGCATCCATAGAGTTTAGAGGACAGAAAGGCATGTAGAGAGAAGAGAAGACAGAAGAGCATCCATAGATAGGTGAAAGCAAAAGGGCATCCAGAGACAGGAGAAGACAGAAGAGCATCCAGAGAGATGACTGTACAGAAGTGCATCCAGTGAGTGGAGAGATCAGAAGGGCATCAAGAGAGAGGGGAAGAGAGAAGGGGATCCGAAGTGAGGAGAAGACAGAACGGCTTCCAGAGAGGTTAAAACAGATGGTCATCCATAAAGATGACAATACTGAAGGGCATCCAGAGAGAGGAGAGGACAGAAAGGCTTCCAGAGAGAGGAGAGAACAGAACGGCATATAGAGAGAGAAGAAGACAGAAGGGCATCAAAGAAAGGTGAAAAAAGAAGGGCATCCAGAGAGAGGAGAAGACAGATGGGCATCCAGTTAGAGGAGAGAACAGAAGGGCATCCAGAGAGTGGAGACAACAGAATGTCATTCAGAGGGAGGAGAAGACAGAAGGGCATACAGGGAGAAGAGAGGACAGAAGGGAATCTGGAGAGAGGAGAGAACAAAAGGGCATCCAGAGAAAGGAAAAGACTGAAGTGCATCCAGAGAGAGGAGTGGATAGAAGGGTCTACATAGAGAGGAGAGAACAGAAGGGCTTCCAGAGAGTGAAGAAGACAGAAGGGCATCGAAAGAGAGGAGAGGACAGATTTGCATCTGGATAGAGGATAGAACAGAAGGGCATTCAGAGAGAGGAGATAACAGAAGAGCTTCCAGAGAGAGGAGAAGACAGAAGGGCATTCAGAGATAGGAGAGTACAGAAGGGCATCCAGAGAGCAGAGAAGACAGAAGGGCATCCAGAGAGAGGAGAAGACAGAAGGGCATCAAGAGCAATGAGAGTACAGGAGAGCATCCATAGAGAGAAGAAAACAGAAAGGCAACCAGAGAGATTAGAGGGCAGAAGGGAATCCAGAGAGAGAAGAGGACAGAAGGGCATGCAAGAGAGGAGAGGAGAGAAGGGCATGCAGAGAGAGGAGAAAACAGAAGGGCATCCAGAAAGAGGAGAGACCAGAAGTTAATCCAGAAAGAGGAGACAACAGAAGGTCATCCAGAGTGACGGAAATACATAAGGGCATCCAGAGAGAGGAGAGGAAAGAAGGGCATTCAAAGAGAAGAGAAAAGAAGGGCATCCAGAGAGAGGAGAAGACAGAAGGGCATCCAGACAGAGGAGAGAACAGAAGGGCATTCATAGAGAGGAGAAGATAGAAGGGCATCCAGACAGAGGAGAGAACAGAAGGGCATTCATAGAGAGGAGAAGACAGAAGGGCATTGAGAGAGAGGAGAGGACAGAAGGGCATCCAGACAGAGGAGAGAACAGAATAGCATCCAGAGAGAGGAGCAGAAGGAAGGTCATGCAGTCAGAGGAGAGAACATAACAGTATACACAGAGATGAGGGAACAGAAGATCATCCAGAAAGAGAAGGGAACAGAAGGGAATCCAGAGGGATGTGAGGACAGAATAGAATCTAGAGAGAGGAGACAACAGAAAGGCATCCAGAGAGATGATGAGACAGAACGGCATCCAGAGAGAGGAGAGGATAGAAGGGCAACTAGAGAGAGGAAAGAACAGAAAGGCATCTGGATAGAGGAGAGAAAAGAAGGTCATCCAGAGAGAGGAGACAAAAGAAGGTCATCCATAGAGACAAAAAGACAGAAGGGCATCCAGAAAGAGGAGAGACCAGAAGGGCATCGAGAGAGAGGAGAGGACAGAAGGGAATCCAGAGAGAGGAGAGAATAGAAGAGCATCTAGAGATAGGAGAGGACAGAATGGAATACAGAGAGAGGAGAAGACAGAAAAACATCCTGAGAGATGATAGAGCAGAAAGGCATCCAGAGAGAGGAGAAAACAGGAGGGCATACAGAGACAGGAGAGGACAAAAGGGCATCCAAAGAGAGGAGAGAAAAGAAGGGTATCCAGAGGGAGGAGAGGACAGAAGGCCATCCAGAGAGAGGAGAAGACAGAACGGCATGCAGAGAGAGGATAGAACACAAGGGCATCCAGAGGGATGAGAGAACATAAGAGCATCCATAAGAGAAGAGAGCATAAGGTCATCCACAGAGATGAGAAAAAAGGTGAATCTAGAGAAAGGAGAAAAGAGAAGTGCATGTAGAGCGGAGAAGACAGAAGGGAATTTATAGAGAGGAGAAGACAGAAGGGCATTCGGATAGAGGAGAGAACAGAAGGACATCCAGAGACAGAAGACAAAAGAAGGTCATCCAGATGGAGGAGAAGACAAAGGGCATACAGCTAGAGGAGAGGACAGAAGGGAATCCGGACAGAGGAGAGAACAGAAGGGCATCAGGAAAGGGGGAGCACAGAAGGGCATTCTGAGACTGGAGAGAATAGAAAATCATTAAGACAGAGGAGAGAGGGGTAGAGCTACTAGAGAGATGAGAAGAAAGAAGGTCATCCAGACAGAGAATAGAACAGAAGGGCATCCACAGAGAGGAGAAGACAGAAGGGCATCCAGAGAGAGGAGGATACAGAAGGGCATCCAGCGGGAAGAGAAGAAAGAAGGGCATACACAGAGAGGAGAAGACACAAGGGAATCCAGAGAGAGGAGAGTACAGAATGGCATCAAGAGAGAGTAGAGAACATAAGGGCATCCAGAGAGAAGAGAAGACAGAAGGCCATCCAGAGAGGAGAGAACAGAAGGGCATCCAGAGAAAAGAGAAGACCAAAGGCCATCCAGAGAGAGGAGAGGACAGAAGGGCCTCCATAGAGAGGAGAGAATAAAAGGCCATGCAGAGAGTGGAGAATACATAAGGGCATCCAGAGAAAGGAGAGTCCAGAAGTGCATTCAGAGAGAGGAGAAGACAGAAGTGCATCTGGAGAGCGGATAGAACAGAAGGGCATTCAGAGAAAGGAGAGAACCGAAGGGCATACAAAAAGAGGATAGGACAGAAGGACATCCAGAGATTGGAGAAAACAGAAGGGCATCCAGAGAGAGAGAGGAGAAGACAGAAGGGCATCCAGAGAGAGGAGAAGACACAAGGACATCCAGAAATAGGAGAAGACAGAAGGACATCAAGATAGAGGAAAGACCAGTAGGGCATCCAGAGACAGAAGAATACAGAAGGGCATCCAGGGAGGAGAGAGTAAAGAAAGGCATTTGGAGAGAGGAGAGAACAGAAAGGCATCCATAGAGAGGAGAATACAGAAGGGCCTCCATATAGAGAAGAGTAAAGAAGGGCATAGAGAAAGAGGAGAGAACAGAAGGGCATCCAGAATGATAAGAGAACAGAAGGGCATCCAAAGAGAGCAAAAGACAGAAGGGCATTCAAAGAGAAGGGAGAACCAAAGAGCATCGAGAGAAAGAAGAGGACAGAAGGACATCCAAAGAGATGAGAAGACAGAAGGACATCCAGAGATAGCAGAAAACAGAAGGGCAACCAGAGAGAAGAGCAACGGAAAGGCATCTAGGGAGAGGACAGGCCACAAGGGCATCCAGCGAGATGAGAGAACAGAAGATCATCCAGATAGAGAAGAGAACAGAAGGACATACAGAGAGAGGAGAGGACACAGGGGAATCCAGCGAGATGAGAGAACAGAAGATCATCCAGAGAGAGAAGAGAAAAGAAGGGCATACAGATATATGAGAGGACAGAAAAAAATCCAGAGAGCAGAGAACAGAAAGGCATCCAGAAAGATGAGAATACAGAAGGGCATCAGTAGAGAGGAGAGACCAGAAGGTCATCAGGAGATAGGAGAAGAAAGAAGTTCCTCCAGAGAGAGGAGAAGACCAAAGGGTATTCAGAGAGACGAGAAGACAGAAGGTCATCCAGAGAGAGGAGAGAACAGAAGGGCATCCAGAGTGAGGAGAGTACAGGAGAGAATCCATAGAGACACGAGTACAGAAAGGCAACCAGAGAGATTAGAGGACAGAAGGGATCCAGAGAGAGGTGAGTACAGAAGGGCATTCACAGAGAGGAGAGAAAAGAGCATCGCACGAAAGGAGAAAACAGAAGGGCATCGAAAGAGAGGAGAGGACAGAAGGGCATACATAGAGAAGAGAAGACAGAAGGACATCCAGAGAGAGGAGAGGACAGAAGGGTATTCAGATAGAGGAGAGACCAGAAGGGCATCCAGAGAAAAGAGAACACAGAAGGGCATCCAGTGAGAGAAGAGAACAGAAGGGCATCCAGAGGCAGGAGAAGACAGAAGGGCATCAATAGAGAGGTGAAAACAGAAGTGCATGCAGAGAGAGAAGAAAGAAGGGCATCCAGAGTGAAGTGAAGACAGAAGAGCATCCGGAGAGAGGAGAGATCAGAAGGTCATCCAGATAGAGGAGAACACAGAAGGGCATCAAGAGAGAGGAGAGGACAGAAGGGCATCTAGGAAGAGGAAAGAACAGAAGGGCATTCAGAGAGGGGAAAAGAAAAGGGCATCCTGAAAGAGGAGAGAACAGAAGGTCATCCAGAGAGATGAGACAACAGAAGGTCATTCATAGTGACGAAAAGACAGAAGGGCATCCAGAGAGAGGAGAGGACAGAAGGGCATCTAAAGAGAAGAGAACGAAAGGGCATCCAGATAGAGGAGAAGACAGAAGTGCATCCAGAAAGATGAGAGAACAGAAAGGCATGTAGAGAGAGGAAAAGACAGAATGGCATCCGTAGATAGGTTAAAACAGAAGGGCATCCAGAGAGAGGAGAAGACAGAAGTGCATCCAGAGAGATGACTGGACAGAAGAGTATCCAGAGAGTGCAGAGATCTGAAGGGCATACAGAGAGAGGGGGATACAGAAGGGCATCCAGAGAGAGCAGAGGACAGAAGGGAATCAAGAGAGAGAAGAGGACACAAGGGCATCCAGATAGAGGAGAGAACAGAAGGGCATCCAGAGAGTGGAGAGTACAGAAGGGAATCCAGAGAGAGGAGAGAACAGAAGGTCATCCAGAGAGATGAGACAACAGACGGTCATTCATAGTGATGAAAAGACAGAAGGGCATCCAGATAGAGGAGAAGACAAAAGTGCATCCAGAGAGATGACTGGACAGAAGAGCATCCGGAGAGTGCAGAGATCTGAAGGGCATACAGAGAGAGGGGAAGACAGAAGGGCATCCCGAGACAAGAGAGATCATAAATGGCATCCAGAGAGAGAAGATGACAAAAGGCATCCAAATAGAGTAGAGAACAGAAGGGCATCCAGAGAGTGGAGAGTACAGAAGGGAATCCAGAGAGAGGAGAGAACAGAAAGTCATCCAGAGAGATGAGACAACAGACAGTCATTCATAGTGATGAAAAGACAGAAGGGCATCCAGCGAGAGAAGAGGACAGAAGGGCATCCAAAGAGAAGAGAACAGAAGGGCATCCAGATAGAGGAGAAGAGAGAAGTGTATCCAGAGAGATGACAGAACAGAAAGGCATGTAGAGAGAGTAAAAGACAGAATGGCATCCATAGATAGGTTAAAACAGAAGGGCATCCAGAGAGAGGAGAAGACAGAAGGGCATCCAGAGAGATGACTGGACAGAAGAGCATCCGGAGAGTGCAGAGATCTGAAGGGCATACAGAGAGAGGGGAAGACAGAAGGGCATCCAGAGAGAGGAGAGGACAGAAGGGAATCAAGAGAGAGGAGAAGACAGAATGGAATCTGGATAAAGTAGAGAACAGAAGGTCATCCATAGAGAGGAGAAAACAGACGCTCTTCCAGAGAGACAAAAAGACAGAAGGGCATCCAAAGAGAGGAGAGAACAGAAGGGCTTCCAGGGAGATGAGAGGACACAAGGGTATTCAGAGATATGAGAGAACAGGAGATCATCCAGAGAGAGAAGAGAACAAAAGGGCTGCCAGAGAGAGGAGAAGACAGAAGGCCATCCCGAGAGAAGAGAGGACAGAAATGGCATGCAGAGAGAGAAGAGGACAAAAGGGCATATGGATAGAGGAGAGAACAGAAGGGCATCCAGAGAGTGGAGAGTACAGAAGGGAATCCAGAGAGAGGAGAGAACAGAAGGGTATCCAGAGAGAGGAGAGGAAAATAGGGCATCCAGAGAGAGGGGAGTACAGAAGGGCATCCAAAGAAAGGAGAAGACAGAAGGGCATCCAGAGAGTGGAGAGGACAGAAGGACATCCCAAAAGAAGAAAGAACAGAAGGGCATCCAGAGAGATGAGAGAACAGGAGAGAAGCCAGGAAGAGGAGAGAACAGAAGCCCATCCAGGGAGAGCAGAAGAGTGCAGGACATCCAGAGAGAGAAAAGGACCAAAGGGCATCCGGAGAGATGAGAAGACAGAAGGTCATCCAGAGAGAGGAGAGGTCAGAATGGCATCCAGTGAAAGGAGAGAACAGAATGGCATCTAGAGAGAGGAGAAAACAGAACCATATCCAGAGTGAGGAGAAAATTGTCGGGCATCCAGATGGATGAGAAGACAGAAGGGCATCAAGTAAATCGAGAGAACAGAAGGGCATAGGGAGAGAGGAGAAGACAGAAGGGCATCCAGAGAGAGGAGAGGACAGAAGGGCATCCAGAGAGAGGAGAGGACAGAAGGGCATCCAGAGGGAAGAGAGCACAAAAGGGAATCCAGAGAGATGAGAGAACAGAAGGATATCCAGTGTGTATAGAGGACACAAGGGCATCTTGAGAAAGGAGAGAAGAGAAGCGCATCCAGAGAGAGGAGAAGACAAAAAGGGAATCCAGAGAGAGAAGAAAATAATAGGGCATCCAGAGAGAGGAGAGGACAGAAGGGTTTTGAGAGAGGAGAGGACAGGAGGGCATCCAAAGAGAATAGAGGACAGAAAGAAATCTAGAGAGAGGAGAGAAGAGAAGGGCATTCAGAGAGAGGAGAATCCAAAAAGGGATTGTAGAAAGAGGAGAGATGAGAAGGGCATTCAGAGAGAAGAGAATACAGAAGTGCATCTATAGAGAGGAGAGGACAGAAGGGCATCCAGAGAGTGGAATGCACAGAAGGAATTCCAGAGAGAGGAGAAGACAGAAGGGCATCCATAGAGAGGTGAAAACAGAAGTGCATCCAGAGAGAGGAGAGGAGAAAGGCATCCAGAGTGAAGGGAAGACAGAAGACCATCCGGAGAGAGGAGAGATCAGAAGGTCATCCAGATAGAGGAAAAGACAGAAGGACATCCAGAGAGATGAGACGACAGAAGGGCATCCGGAGAGAGGAGAGGACAGAAGGGCATCCAGAGAGAGGAGAGCACAGAATGGAATACAGAGAGACAAGAGAACAGAAGGATATCCAGAGGGAATAGAGGACAAAAAGCCATCTTGAGAGAGGAGAGAAGAGCAGCTCATCTAGAGAGAGGAGAAGACAAAAAGGGAATCTAGAGAGAGGAGAGAACAGTAGGTCATCAGAGAGAGGAGAGGACAGAAGGGCATCCAGAGAGAGGAAAGGACAGAAGGGCATCCAGGGAGAGGAGATGACAGAAGAGCATCAAGAGAGAGGAGAGTACAGAGGGGATCCAGAGAGGAGAGAACTGAAAGCCATCCAGAGAGAGCAGAGAACAGAAGGGCATCCAGAGAGAGGAGAGGACAGAAGGCCATCCACAGAGATAAGAGAACAGACGGGCATTCAAAGAGTAGAGAAAACAGAAAGGCATCCAGAAAGAGTAGAGAATAGAATGGTATCCAGAGATCAGAAGACAAAAAGGCATCCAGAGAAAGGAGAAGACAGAAGGGCATCCAGTGAGAGGAGAGAACAGAATGGCATCCAAAGCGAGGAAAAGACAGAAGGGCATCCATTGAGAGGTGAAAACAGAAGTGCATCCAGAGGGAGGTGAAGAGAGAAGGGCATCCAGAGTGAAGAGAAGACAGAAGAGCATTCGGAGAGAGGAGAGATCAGAAGGTCATCCAGAGAGAGGAGAAGACAGAAGGACAACCATAGAGATGAGAGGACAGTAAAAATCCAGACAGAGGAGAGAACAGAGGGGCATAAAAAGAAAGGAGAGGACACAAGTTCTTCCAGAGATAGGAAAGAACTGAAAGGCATGTAGAGAGATGAGAGGACAGAAGGGCATCCACAGATTGGGAAGAACAGAAGAACATCAAGAGAGAGCAGACAACATAAGGGGATCCAAAGAGAGGACAGGACAGAAGGGCATCCAGACAGAGGAGAGAACAGAAGGGCATGTAGAGTGAGGAGATGACAGAAGGGCTTCCAGAGAGAGAAGAAGACAGAAGGGCATCCAGAGAAATTAGAGGACAGAAGAGAATCTAGAGAGAGAAGAGAACAGAAGGACAATCAGAGATATGAGAGGACAGAAGAAAATTCAGAGAGACAAGAGGACAGTAGGGCATCCAGAGAGAGGAGAGGACAGAAGGGCATCAGGAGAGAGGAGAGAACAGAAGGTGATCCAGAGAGAGGAGAAGACAGAAGGGCATCCAGAGTGAAGATAGTAAAGAAGGGCATACAGAGAGACGAGAGAAATGAATGGCATCCAGAAAGAGAGAACAGAAGAGCATCCAGAGAGCGGAGAGGACAGAAGGGCATCCAGAGAAAGTAGACAACAGAAGGACATCCAGAGAGAGGAGAAAACAGAAGGGCATCCAGATAGAGTGGAGACCAGAAGGGCATCCAGAGGGATGAGAATACAGAAAGGCATCCAGAGAGAGGAGAGAACAGAAGGGCATCCAGAGAGAGGAGAGTAAAGATAACCATACAAGAGAGGAGAGAACAGAAGGGCATCCAGAAAGAGGAGAGAGCAGAAGGGCATCCAGAGAGCAGAGATGACACAAGGGCATCCAGATAGAGGAGAGAACAGAAGGGCATAAAGAGAGAGGAGAGAACAGAAGGGTATCCAGAGAGAGGAGAGAAAAATAGTGCATCCAGGTCTACAGTGGGAAGGAAATCTCTGTTGTGGCCAGTGGAAAGAATATTCCTGTGGTGCACAGTTGTGCGGATGTCCCTGTTTTGCAGAAGAGGATGTCCCTGTGGTGCAAAGTGAGGAGGATGTTTCTTTGGTGGACAGTGGGAAAGATGTCCATGTGGTGGACTGTGGGGAGGTCCCCTCTGTAGTGAACATTGGGGAGTTTTATGGATGTCCTTGTGGTACACAGGTGGAAGTCCTTGAGGTGCACAGTGAGGAGGAACTCTCTGGTGGATAGTTGAGAGGAAATCACTGGGGTGGACAATTGGGTGGACCTCCCTGTGGTGAAAAGTGTGTAGAACATCCTTGTAGTGGACAGTGGTGAGGACATCCCTGTGGTAAACTGTGGGAATGATGTGCATTTTGTAGACATTGGAAGAATGTCCATGTTGTATACAAGAGGAGCACATCCTTATGTTGGACAGTGGGAAGGATGACCCTGTGCTTGACATGGTAGGATGTCTCTGTGGTAGACAGTAGGGATGACATCCCTGTTTGGTAAGTGGGGAAGATATCCTTGTGGTGGATAGTGGGGAGGACATCTCTGTAGTGGACATTGGGAAGAATGTTTCTGTTTGGACAGCAAAAAGGACCACTCTGTGGTGTACAATGGGAAGGATGTCCCTCTGGTGGACAGTGGACAGAACGTACCTGTGGTGGACAGTGGAAAGGACGTTCTATGGTGGACAGTGAGAAGACTGTCCCTGCGGTGTAGAGCAGGGATTACCTCTTTCTGGTGGACAGTGGGAAGGAAATCCCTGTTGTGGACACTAAAAAGATGTACCTTTTGTGCATATTGGGGTTCATGTCTCACCGGTGAACAGTGGGAAGGACATCCCTGTGGTGGAAATTGGTGAGGATGCCCCTGTAGTGGACAGCAGGGAGGACATTACTTTTGTGGACAGTGGGTAGGTCATCCCTGTGGTGGAAAATTCAAAGTATGTCCCTGTGGTGCACAGTGTTAAGGACATCCCTCTTGTGCACAGGAAGTTATCTTTGTGGTGGAGAGTGGGGAGGACCACACTGTGGTGGACTGTGGGGTACAATATTCCTGTAGTGAACAGTGGGAAGGACATCTCGGTGGTGGACAGTGAAGAGGAACTCTCTGTGTTGGAAAGTTGGGATGATATCCCTGTGGTGGACAGTGAAAAGCATGTCTTTTTATGTAGTGGTGAGGACATCCCTGTGGTGCACAGGTAGAAGGATGTCCCTGTGGTGAACAGTGTGGAGGACGTCCCTGTGGTGGACACTGGTAATGAAGTTCTTGTTTTGGAGAGTGCAGTGGACATGTCTGGGGTGGACAGTAGTGAAGACGTTTATGGTGTGCACCGAAAGATGTCCCTGTGGTGCACATTCGTGAGGACATCCTTGTTGTTCACAGGAGGATGTCACTGTGGTGCACAGTGCGGAGGATGTCCCTGTGGTTTACAGTGGGAAGGACGTCCCTGTGTTTGACAGTTGGGAGGAAATCCCTGTGGTAGACTGTGGAAAGGACGTCTTCGCAGTGGACATTGGTGAGAGAATTTCACTGTGGTGGACAGTGGGGCTGATGGCCTTGTGGACAGTGGGGAGGAGGTTCCTGTGGTGCACAAGAAAATGTCTCTTTGGTGGACAGTGGGAAGGATTTCCCTGGAGTGGAGAATGCAGAGGACATCTCTGCGATGGATAGTGGTAAGAACATTTCTGTTATGCACAGAAGAATGTCCCTGTGGTGCACAGTGGAAAGGATGTTCCTGTGGTGTACAGTGGGAAGGATTTCCCTGTGGTAGACATTGTTGAGGACATCCCTGTGGAAAATAGTGGTAAGGATGTCCCTGTGATGGACAGCAGGGAGAACCATTATGTGGTGGACAGTGGGTAGGATGTCCCTGTGATGGGAAGAGGGGAGGTAGTCACTGAGGTGGTAAGTGGGAAGGACATCTTTGTGGTATAGAGTGGTGAGTACTTCACTTTAGTGCACACTGAGGAGGACATCCCTGTGGATTCCACTGTGGAGGACATCCGTATGGTGGAATATGGGGAGGACATTTCTGCGGTGGATGGTGGTGACCACTTCCCTGTGGTGGACAGAGGTGTGGATGTCCATGTAGTCGACAGTTGGAAGGACATCCCTGTTGTGGACTGTGAGGAGGACATTTCTTTGATTTACAGTGGAAAGCACAGCCATGGTTTGGACACTGGGGAGGACCTCCCTGTGGTGGACAGTAGGAAGTATGTCCCTGTGGTGGACATTGATAAGGATGACCCTGTGTTGGACCTTGTGGCAAACATCACTGTGGTGGACAGTGGGGAGGATGTGTCTTTGGTTGACACTGGGGAGGATGTCCCTGTGGTAGACAGTTAGAAGGACGTCTTTCTGGTGAACAGTGGGAAGGACGTCCCTGTAGTGGACAGTGGAGAGGACTTCACTTTGGTGTACAGTGGGGAATACGTCCCTGTGGTGGACATTGGGGAGGATGTCTTGTGGTTGACTGTGGTGATGACGTTTCTCTGGTGCAAAGGAGAATGTCCCTTTGGACATTGGAATGTCTTATTTGGACTTTGGGAATGAGGTCCGGGTTGTGGAGAGTGCAGAGAACATCTCTGGGGTTGATAGTGGTGAGGACATCCATGGTGTGCATAGGAGGATGTTTTTTGGTGCACAAGGATGAAGACATCCCTGTTGTGCATGGGAGGATGTCCCTGTGGTGCAGAATGGTGAGGATGTCCTTATGGTGAACAGTGAGAAGGAAGTCCCTGTGGTGGACAGCTGGGAGAAACTCTCTGTTGTGGACAGTGAGAAGGACATCACTTAGGTGAACATTGGGTAGGACGTTCATATGTTGGACAGTGAGAAGGACATCTCTTTTTGGGATAGTGTGGAGGACATTACTGTTGGGGACAGTGGGAAGTACATCACTGTGGTGGACAGCAGGGAGGACCTCTCTGTGGTTGACATTGGGAAAGATGTCCCAGTGATGGACAGTGATGAGTACTTATCTTTGGTGGACAGTGGATTTGATGTTTTTCTGGTGGACAGTGGAGAGGAACTTCCTGTGGTTTACAGTGTGGTGGACATGCCTGTGGTGGACAGTGGAGAGGACCTCCCTGTAGTGGGCAGTGGGAAGGACATCTATGTAGTGGACAGTGGGGAAGATGTTTCTGTGGTGGAGAGTGGAGAGGAAGTCCCTCTGGTGGACAGTGGTGAGGATGTTCTTCTTGTGGACACTGGGGAGAAAGTTTCTGTTGTTGTTTGTAAAGAGGACATCCCAGAGGTGTACAGTGGAGAGTTTTTCCTTGTTTTATACAGTGAGGAGGACATCCCTGTGGTGGAGAGTGGTAAGAATATCCCTGTTGTGCACAGGAAAATGTCCCTGTTGCTCAAAGTGTGTAAAATGTCCAAGTGGTGAACAGTGAAAAAGATGTCTCTGTGGTGGACAATTTCAAGGATGTCCCTGTGGTAGACAATGGGAAGGATGTACCAGTTGTGGCCAGTGGGGAGGATGTCTCTGTGGTGCACAGTTGAAAGATGTACCTTTGGAGGACAGTGGGAAGAGTGTCCCTTTGGTGGACAGTGGGAAGGATATTCCTGTGGTAGACAGTGGGTAGGATGTCCCTGTGGAGGGCAGTGGGTAGAACGTCTCTGTGGTGGACAGTGGGAAGGACATCCCTGTTATGAACAGTGGGGAGAATATTTCTGTGGAGGACAGTTGAAATGACGTCCCTGTGGTGGACATTGGAGAGGACCTACCTGTAGTGAAGATTGGGGAGGATCTCACTGTGGTAGACAGTGGGTAGGATGTCCCTGTGGTGGACAGTGTGTAGTACGCTCCATGGTGGACACTCGGGAGGACGTCCCTGTGGTGGACAGTGTAAAAAATATCACTGTTGTGGACAGTGGGGAGTATGTCCCTGTGGTGGACAGTGAAAAGGTTATCACTTTGATGGACAGTATAGAGGACCTCTCTGTGGTGGACCGTGGGAAGGAGGACCCTGTGGTGGAAAGTGGGAAGGACATTTATGTTGTAGACTGTGGGAAGAACATCCCTGTTGTGGACAGTGTTGAGGATGTCACAGGTTTGGATTGTGGTAAGGACATCCCTTTGGTGTAGAGAAGACCTTTCTGTGGTGAACAGTGGGAAGAAGGTCCATGTGTTGGACAGTGATGAGGACATTTATGTTTTGGATTTTGGGAAGGACGCCCATGTTGTGGACATTGGGAAGGACCTCTGTATGGTGGATAGTGGAAAGCTTGTCACTCTCGTGGGCAGTGGGGAGAATCAACATGTGGTGGACAGTGGGAAGGACATCTCTGTGGTGGACAGAGGAGAGGACATCATTTAGTGGACATTGGAAAGTACGTTCCTGTTGTGGACAGCAGCGTCTACCTTTCTGTGTTGGAGAGTGGGAAGGACATGCCTGTTGTGGACAGTGTGGAGAACTTCCCTTTGGTGGACAGTGGAAAGGACATCCCTGTGGTGGACAGTAGAGAGGACTTCACTGTGGTGGACATTGGGAAATAGGTCCCAGGGGTGAACCATGGAAAGTACATGCCTGTTGTGGAAAGGGCAGAGTACATCCCTGTGGCTGGACAGTGGAAAGGACATAGCAGTGGTGGACAGCAGAGAGGACTTACCTGTGGTGGACAGAGAGAAGGAGGTACCTTTGATGGACAGTGGGAAGGACATTTATGTTGTGGACTGTGGGAAGGATGTCCTTGTTGTGGATATCGGGAAATACCTCCTTGTGGTGAACAGTGGGAAGGATGTCCCTCTGCTGGACATTGGAGAGGAACTCCCTGTGGTGGACAGTGGGAAGGATGTCTCTGTGTTGGAGAGAGGGGAGTTCTTCACTTAGGTGGACAGTAGTAAGAACATCCCTGTGGTGGATAGTAGAGAAGACCTCTCTGTGGTGAACAGTGGGAAGAAGGTCCCTATGGTGGAACATGGGAAGGACATTTATGTTGTGGATTGTGGGAAGGACATACATGTTGTGAACATTGGAAAGGAACTCCGTGTATTCTACAGTGGTAAAAATCTCCCTCTGGTGGACAGTGGGGAAGACCACCATGTGATGGACAGTGGGAAGGATGTCTCTGTGGTGGACAGAGGAAAGGACATCATTGAGTTGGACATTATGTAGTATGTTCCTGTTGTGGACAGCAGGGTGTACCTTTCTGTGGTGGACAGTGGGAAGGATATGCCTATTGTGGAGAGTGCGGTGGATATTTCTGTGATGGACAGTGGAAAGGAAATCCCTGTGGTGGACAGTAGAGAGGACTTCACTGTGGACAACAGTGGGAAAATGGTCCCTGAGGTGGAGAGTGAAAAGGACATGCCTGTTGTGGACAGTGCGGAGGACATCACTGTGGTGAACAATGGAAAGGACATCCTTGTGGTGGACATTAGAGAAGACTTCCCTGTGGTGGACAGTGGTAAGGAGGTACCTGTGGTGGACATTGAAAGGACATATATGGTGTGGACTGTGAGAAGGACATCCTTGTTGTGGACATTGGGAAAGACTTTTTGGTGGACAGTGGGATAAATGACCCTCTTGTGGACAGTGGGGAAGACATCCCTGTGGTGGAAATTGGGAAGGACATCCCTGTTATGGTCTGAGGGGAGGATATCAGTGAGGTGGACAGAGAAAAGGATATCCCTGTGGTAGAAGCAGGGAGGACCTTTCTGTTGTGAATTAGGGGAAGACCATCCCTTTTGTAGACAATGGGGAGGACATCCCTGTGGTGGACAGTTGGGAGGATTTCACTGTTGTGGACAGTGGGGAGGATGTTACTGTGGTGCACTGGAGAATGTCCTTGTGGTGCATAGTCGGAAGGATGTCCATATGGTGAAGAGTGCAGAGGAGATCTCTGTGGTGGACAGTGGTAAGGACATCCCGGTTGTGCCCAGTTGGGAGGATGTCACTGTTGTTGACAGTGGGAAGGACTTCACTGTGTTTGATAGTTGGGAGGACATCCCTGTTGTGGACAGTTGGGAGAATATCAGTGTTGTGGAGAGTTGAGAGGATTTCACTGTGGTGGACAGTGCAGATGACAGCCTTGTAGACAGTAAGAACAAAGTTCCAGTGGCGCACAAGTGAATGTTTCTTTGTTGGACAGTGAGAAGTATGTCCTCGTAGTAGGGAATGCAGAGGACATCTCTGGGGTGTACAGTGGTAAGAACATTCCTGTTGTGCACAGGAGGATGTCCCTGAGGTGTACAGTGGTGAGGACATCACTGGGGTGGACAGGCAGAAGACTGTACCTGTTGTGGACAGTGGGGAGGACCTCCCTGTGGTGGACAAAGTGTAGGATGTCCCTGTGGTTTACAGTGTGGTGGAAATTCATGTTGTGGACAGTGGTGAGGACATCCCTGTAGTGGACATTGGTGAGGACAACCATGTTGAGGACAGTGGTAAGGATGTCCTTGTGGTACACAGGAGGATGTCCCTGTGGTGGACAGTGGGAAGGATATCTTTTTGGTGAACAGTGGAAAGGACATCCCTGTGGTGGACAGTTGGGAGGACCACCCTGTGGTGGATAGTGGAGAGGACGTTTCTGTGGTGGATAGTGTGATGCACATGTTTTTTTGTGGACTCGGTGAAGGACGTCAATGTGGTGGACAGTGGGAAGGACATCCCTGTGGTGGACAGTAGAGACGACTTTCCTGTGGTGGACAGTGTGAAGGAGTACCCTGTGGTGGACAGTGGGAAGAACATATATGTTATGGACTGTGGGAAGGGGTCCCTGTTGTGGACATTGGGAAAGACCTCTCTGTAGTAGACAGTGGGAAGTGTGTGCTTCTGGTGGACAGTGGGGAAGACCTCCTTTTGTTGGACAGTGGAAAGGACATCCGTTATGATCTGAGGAGAGGATATCACGAGGTGGACAGTGGGAAAGACGTCCTCTTGGTGTACAGCAGGGAGGACCTTTCTGGTGTGAATTGTGGGAAGGACATCCCTGTTGTAGACAGTGGGGAGTACATCCCAGTGGTGGACATTGCGGAAGATTTCACTGTGATCGACAGTGGGGAGGATGTTACTGTGGTCCACTGGAGAATGTCTCTGTGGCGCATTGTAAGAAGAATGTCCATATGTTGGAGAGTACGGAGGATTCTCTGTGGTGGACAGTGGTTAGGACATCCCTGTTGTGTACAGGAGGATGTCTCTCTGGAGCACAGTGGGGAGGATGTCCCTGTTGTTTACAGTGGGAAGGACTTTGTTGTGTTTGACAGTTGGGAGGACATCCGTGTTGTGGAGAGTTGGGAGGATGTCCCTGTCTTGGAGAGTTGAGAGGATTTCACTTTGGTGGACAGTGTGGATGATGGCCTTGTGGAAAGTAAGGACACTGCTCCTGTGGTGCACAAGAGAATGTCTCTTTGATGGATACTGAGAAGTCTGTCCTTGTAGTGGTATGTGCACAAGACATCTTTGGGGTGGACAGTGGTAAGAACATTCCTGTAGTGCACAGGAGGATGTCTCTGTGGTGTACAGTTGGAAGGACATCCCAGTGGTGGACAGTTAAGAGGACTTCCCTGTGGTGGACTGTTGAAATGATGTCCTTGTGTTTGACAATGGGAAGGACATCTGTTTGGAGGACAGTGGGGAGGACATCACTGGGGTGGACAGGCAGAAGGTTGTCCCTATGTTGGACAGAGGGGAGGACCTTCCTTTTGTGGACAGTGGGTAGGATTTCCCTGTGGATTACATTGAGAAGGATATTCATGTGGTGGACGGTGGTGATGACTTCCCTGTAGTGCATATTGTTGAGGACACCCATGTTGTGGACAGTGGTAAGGATGTCCTTTTAGTACACAGGAGGATGTCCCTATTATGGACAGTGGGAAGGTCATCTGTTTGGATGACCATGGAAAGGAAGTCCCTGTGCTGGACAGTTGGGAGGACATCCCTGTGATGGACACTGGGGAGGATATTTCTATTGTGGATAGTGGGGTGGACGTCTCTGTGACAGAATGTGTGTAGGATATCCTTTTGGTGTACAGTGGGGAGGAGGTTTCTGTGGTGGAATGTGGTATGAATGTCCCTGTGGTGGACAGCAGGGAGGACATTTCTGTGGTCTACATTGGGAAGGACATCTCTGTTGTGGACAGTGGAAATAATATTCCTGTGGTGCACAGTTGTGAGGACGTCCCTGTTGTACATAGGAGAATGGCTCTGTGGTGCAAAGTGAGGAGGATGTTTCTATTGTGGACATTGGGAAAGACCTCCATGTGGTGGACTGTGGGAAGGACGTCACTGTGCTGGATATTGGTGAAGATGATCCTGTGATGGAAAATTTTATGGATGTTCTTGTGGTACACAGGGGACATCCCTGTAGTGGACAGTGAGGAGGACCTCTCTCTGATGGATAGTGGGGAGGAAATCCCTGTGGTGATCAGTTGGTTGGACCTCACTGTTGTGGACAGTGGAAAGAATATTCCTGTGGTGCACAGTTGTGAGAACATTTCTTTTGTGCATAGGATGATGTCCCTCTGGTGCAAAGTGAGGTGGATGTTCTGTTGGTGGACAGTGGGAAAGACGTCCTTGTGGTGGACTGTGGGGAGGTCCACTCTGTAGTGAACATTAGGGAGGATGTCCCTGTGGTGGACATTGGGGAGGAACTCCCTGTGGTGGACAGTGGGAAGGATGTCACTGTGGTGGATAGTAGATAGGTCCTCTCTGTGGTGAACATGGGAAAAAGGTCCTTGTGGTGGAGAGTGGGAAGGACATTATGTTGTGGATTGTGGGAAGGACATACATTTTATGGACATTGGGAAGGACCTCAATTGTTCTACAGTGGCAAGCATGTCCCTCTGATGGACAGTGGGGAGGACCACCATGTGGTGGACAGTGGGAAGCAGGTCCCTGTGGTGGACATTGGAAGGACAAATATGGTGTGGACTGTAGCAAGGATGTCCCTGTTGTGGACATTGCTAAAGACATTCTTGTGGTGTACAGTGGGAAGGATGGCCCTCTTGTGGACTGTGGGAGGATGTTTCTCTGGTGGAAAGTGGGAAGGACATCACTGTTATGGTCTGCGGGGAGGATATCACTGATGTGGAATGAGGGAAGGACATCCTTGTGGTGGACAGCAGGGAGGACCTTTCTGTTTTCAATTGTGGGAAGGACATTCCTGTTGTAGACAGTGGGGAGGATATCCCTGTTGTAGACAGTGGGGAGGATTTAACTATGGTGGACTTTGGGGAGGATGTTTCTGTGGTGGATAGTATGATGCACATGTTGTTTTGTGAACTCGGTGAAGGACGTCAATGTGGTGGACAGTGGGAAGGACATCCCTGTGGTGGACAGTAGAGACGACTTTCCTGTGGTGGAAAGTGGGAAGGACATTTATGTTTTGGATTGTGGGAAGGACGTATATTTTATGGACATTGGGAAGGACCTCCGTGTGTTCTACAGTGGTAATCATGTCCGTCTGGTGGACAGTGGGGAGTACCACCATGTGGTGGACAGTGTAAAGGACGACCCTGTGGTGGACAGAGGAAAGGACATCATTGAGGTGGACATTAGGATGTTCGTTCTTGTTGCGGACAGCATGGTGTACCTTTCTTTGGTGGACAGTGGGAAGGACATGACTGTCTTGGACAGTGCATTGGACATCCCTCTGGTGAACAGTGGAAATGACATCCCTGTGGTGGGCAGTAGAGAGGACTTCCCTGTAGTGGACATTGGAAGGACATATAGTGTGGACTGTGGGAAGGACATCAATGTTGTGGACATTGGGAAAGACATTCTTGTGGACAGTAGGAAAGACGACCCTCTTGTGGACAGTGGGAAATATGTTTCTGTGGTGCAAAGTGGGAAGAACATCCGTGTTATGGTCTGAGGGGAGGATATCACTGATATGGAAAGAGGGAAGGACGTCCCTGTGGTGGACAGCAGGGAGGAACTTTCTGTTTTGAATTGTGGGAAGGACATCCCTGTTGTAGGCAGTGGGGAGGACATCCCTGTGGTGGACTGTGGGGAAGATGTTACTGTGGTGCACTGGAGAACGTCCTTGTGTTGCATAGTAAGAAGGATGTCCATATGGTGGAGAGTGCAGAGGACATCTCTGTGGTGGAAAGTGGTTAGGACATCCCTGTTGTGCCCAGTGGGGAGGATGTCCCTGTTATTTACAGTGGGAAGGACTTCACTATGTTTGATAGTTGGGAGGACATCCCTGTTGTGGACAGTTGGGACGATGTCACTGTGGTGGAGATTTGAGAGGATTTCACTGTGGTGGACAGTGCAAATGATGGCCTTGTAGACAGTAAGAAAAATGTTCCTGTGGTGCACAAAAGAATGTCTTTTTGGTGGACAGTGAGAAGTATGTCCTTGTACTGGGGAGTGCAGAGGACATCTCTGGGGTGTACAGTGGTAAGAACATCCCTGTTGTGCACAGGAGGATGTCCCTGAGGTGTACAGTGGGGAGGACGTCACTGTGGTGGACAGGCAGTAGGATGTTCCAGTTGTGGACAGTGGGAAGAACCTCCCTGTGGTGGACAGTATATAGGATGTCCCTGTTGTTTGCAGTGTGGAGGATATTAATGTTGTGGACTGTGGGGAGGACGTCCCTGTAGTGGACATTGGTGAGGACAACCATGTTGTGGACAGTGGTAAGGATGTCCTTGTACACAGGATGATGTCCCTGTGGTGGCCAGTGGGAAAAACATTCCTGTGGAGGACACTTGGGAGGACTTCCCTTTGGTGGACAGTGGAGAGGATGTTTCTGTTGTGGACAGTGGGATGTACTTGTTTGTTGTGGACAGTGAGGAGGATTTCAATGTGGTGGACAGTGGTAAGAAGGTCCCTGTGGTGGACAGTAGAGAGGACTTCCCTGTGATGGACAGTGGGAAGGAGTTCCCTGTGGTGGACTGTAGGAAGGACATATATGTTGTGGACAGTGGGAATGACAACCCTGTTGTGGACATTGGGAAAGTCCTCTTTGTTGTGGACAGTGGGAAGTGTGTGCCTCTGGTGGTCAGTTGGGAGGACTTCCTTGTGTGAGGACCTCCTCATGGTGGAAAGTGGAAAGGACGTCACAGTGGTGGACAGTCTTGAGGACGTTTCTGTGGTGGACAGTGGTTCGGAAGTTTTTCTGGTGCAAAAGAAAATGTCCATTGGTGGACAATGAAAAGTACATCTCTGTGATTGACAGTAGAGAGAAACACATTGTAGTGGACAGTGGGAAGAACATTTATGTTGTGGACAGTGGGAAGGAAGTCCCTGTGGTCGATATGGTGAACAGTGGGAAGGAAATCCCTCTGGTGTACAGTGGGGAGGACATCCCTGTGGTGGACAGGGGGAAGGACATCCCTGTGGTGGACAGTGAAGAGGACTTTTCTTGTTGGACGTTTGGGATGACATCCCTATGGTGAATAGTGGGAAAGACGTTTCTTTGGTAGATGGTGGGGAGGATGTCCCTGTCACGGAGAGTGCAAAGGACATCTCTGGAGTGGAGAGTGTTGCTGACATCCCTGGTGTGAAAAGGCGGATGTCGCTGTGGTGCACTGTGTTAATTATATCCCTGTTGTGCACAGGAAAATGTCACTGTGTGCAAAGTGGGTAGGATATCTCAGTGGTTAACAGTGAAAAGGATGTCACTTTGGTGGACAATTTGGAGGATGTCCCTGTGGTGGACAGTGGGAAGGACGTCCCTTTGGTGGACAACAGGGAGGACTTCTCTATGGTGGACTGTATGAGAAACATCCTTGTGGTGGTCAGGGGGGAGGATGTCTCTGTGGTAGACAGTTGAAAGATGTACCTTTGTGGACAGTGGGAAGGATGTCTTTTTGTTTGACATTGGGAGGACGTCCCTGTGGTCGACATTGGGAAGGATGTCCCTTTGGAAGGCAGTGGGTAGAACGTCTTCCTGGTGTACAGTGGGAAGGACATCCCTGTTGTGGACAGTGGGAAGGACATTCATTTGTGGACAGTGGGAAGGATGTGCCTGTGGTAGATAGTGGGGTGGACATCCCTATGTGAACACTGGTGAGAACTTTTCTGTGGTGCACAGGAGAACGTCTCTTTGGTGGACCGTAGAAAGACTTCCATGTTCCTGAGAGTGCAGAGGACATCTCTGAGGTAGACAGTGGTGAGGACATCCCTGGTGTGCACTGGAAGTTGTCCCTGTGGTGCACAGTCTTGAGGATGTCCCTGTTGTGAACAGGAGATTGTTCCTGTGGTGAACAGTAGGAAGGATGTTCCTGTCTTGAACAGTGGGAAAGAACACCCCAGTGGTGGACATTGATGAGGAAATCTTTGTGGTGGAGAGTGGGGAAACATGCCTGTGGTGGACAGTGGGGTTTATATCTCTGTGGTAGACGAGGGAAGCATGTAACTGTGGTGGACAATTTGGAGAATGTCCCTGTGGTGGACAATGGAAAGGACGTTACTTTGATGGACAGTGGGAAGGACATCCCTGTGGTAGACAGTGATGAGGACCTCCATGTCATGGACAGTGTGGAGGATGTCCTAGTGGTGGACAGTTGGAAGAATGTCCTTGTGGTGGACTGTGGGAAGGACATCCCTTTGGTTGAGAGTGAGTATGATGTCACTGTGGTGGACAGTGGGTTGGACCTCTCTATGGTGGACAGTGGGAAGGATGTCCCTGTGGTGGACAATGGGAATGATGACCCCATTGTGGAAAGTGGGAAGGATGTCCCTGTGATGGACAGTGGGGAGGACATCCTTGTGGTTAACAGTGGTGAGGACCTTTCTGTGATGCACTGGAGAATATCTCTTTGTTGGACCGTGGGAAGGATGTCCCTGCTTTGAAGAGTGCAGAGGACATCTCTGTAGTGGACAGTGGTGGAGATGTCTCTGGTGTGCACTGAAAGATGTCCCTGTGGTGCAGTCTTGAGGATTACCCTGTTGTGCACAGGAGGATGTTATTGTGGTGAACAGTAGGGAGGATGTCCATGTTTTGAACAGTAGGAAAGAACACCCCACTGGTGGACAATTTTGAGGACAACCCTGTGGTGGACAATGGGGAAACATCGCTGTGGTGGACAGTGGGGTTTACACCTCTATGGCAGAAGGGGGAAGAATGTCACATTGGTGGACAATTTGCAGTATGTCCCTGTGTTGAACAATAGGAAGGACGTTACTTTGATGGATCGTGGGAAGGACGGCTCTGTGGTAGACAGTGGTGAGGACGTCAATATGATGGACGGTGGGGAGAATGTCCATGTGGTGGATAGTTGGAAGAACGTCCCTGTGGTGAACTTTGGGAAGGACCTTTATTTGCTGGACTGTGGGTAGTACGTTCCTGTGGTGGACACTGGGGAGCACATCCCTATGGTGGCCAGTGGAAAGAATATCCCTGTTTTGGACAGTGGGAGGATATTCCTGTGGTGGATAGTGGAAAGGACATCACTTTGATGGACCGTAGAGAGGACCTCCATGTGGGGGACAGTGGGAAGGAGGTCCCTGTGTTTGACAGAGGGAAGGACATTTAAGTTGTAGACTTTGGGAAGAAAATCTCTGTTGTGGACATTGGGTAAGACCTCCTTGTTATGAACTGTACGAAGAATGTCCCTCTTGTGGACAGAGGGGAAGATGTCACTTAGATGGACAGTGGGAAGGACAACCCTGTGGTGGACAGTGAGGAGGACCTTTCTGTGGTGGACAGTGAGAAGGACATCCCTGTTGTGGACAATGGGGAGGATGTCACTGGTTTGGACAGTGTTAAGGACATCCATGTGGTGGACAGTAGAGAGGACCTTTCTGTGTTGAACAGTGGGAAGAAGGTCCATGTGTTGGACAGTGGGGAGGACATATATGTTGTGGACTTTGGGAAGGACCTCCGTGTGGTGGACAGTGGGAAGCATGTCCCTCTCATGGACAGTGGGGAGGAACAACATGTGGTGGACAGTGGTAAGGACATCTCTGTCGTGGACAGATTTAGGACATCATTTAGTGGACATTAAGAAGTACATTCCTGTTGTGGACAGCAGGGTGTAACATTCTGTGGTGGACAGTGGGAAGGACATGACTTTTGTGGACAGTGCAGAGCAGGTTCCTTTGGCGAATAGTGGAAAGTAATTCCCTGTGGTGGACAGTGGGAAGGAGGTCCCTGTGGTGGATATTGGAAGGACATATATGTTGTGGACTGTGGGAAAAACGTCCCTGTTTTGGACATTGGGGAAGACGACATTGTGGTGTACAGTGGGAAAGATGTCCCTCTGGTGGACATTGAAGAGGAACTCCCTGTGGTGGACAGTGGAAGGATGTCCCTGTGGTGGAGAGAGGGGAGGTCGTCACAAAGGTGGACATTGGTAAGCACATCCCTGTGGTGGATATTAGAGAGGACCACTCGGTGATGAACAGTGGGAAGAAGGTCCCTGTGGTGGAGAGTGGAAAGGACATTATGTTGTGGATTGTGGGAAGGACGTACATGTTGTGGACATTGGGAAGAACCTCTGTGTGTTCTACAGTGGCAAGCATGTACCTCTGGTAGACAGTGGGGAGGAACACCATGTGGCAGACAGAGGAAAGGACATCATTGAGGTGGACATTAGGAAGTACTTTCCTGTTGTGGACAGCTGGGTGTACCTTTCTGTGGTGGACAATTGGAAGGACATGACTCTTGTGGAAAGTGTGGTGGAAATCTCTGGAGTGGAGAGTGGAAAATACATCCCTGTGGTGGACAGTAGGGAGGAATTCCTGTGGTAGACAGTGGGAAGGAGGTCCCTGTGGTGGACATTGGAAGGACATATATAGTGTGGAATGTGGGAAGGATGTCCCTGTTTTGGACATTGTGAAATAACTTTTGATGGACAGTAGGAAGGAGGAACCTGTTGTGGACAGTGGGGAGGACCTCTTTGTGGTGGACAGTGGAAAGGAAATCCCTGTTATGTTCTGAGGAAAGGATATTACTGAGGTGGACAGTGGGAAGGCTGACCTCTTGGTGGACAGCAGGGAGGACTTTTCTGGTGTAAATAGTGGGAAAGACATCCCTGTAAACAGTGGGGAGGACATCAAGGTTGTGGACATTGGGGAGGATTTCACTGTGATGGACATTGGGGAGAATGTTACTGTGGTGCATTGGAGAATGTTGTGGTGTATAGTTGGAAGAATGTCCATATGGTGGTGAGTGTGGAGAACATCTCTGTGGTGAACAGTGGTTAAGACATCCGTGTTGTGCACAGGAGGATGTCCCTTTTGTTTACAGTGGGAAGGACTTCACTGTGGTTGATTGTTGGGAGGACATCTGTGTTGTGGACAGTTGGGAGGATGTCTCTGTTTTGGAGAGTTGAGAGGATTTCACTGTGGTGGACAGTGTGGATGAAGGCATTGTAGACAGTAAGGACAATGCTCCTGTGGTGCACAAGAAAATGTTTCTTTGGTGGACAGTAAGAAGGATGTCCTTGTAGTGGGGAGTACAGAAGACATTTCTGGGTTGGACAGTGGTAAGAATATCCCGGTTATGCACAGGAGGATGTCCCTGTGGTGTACAATGGGAAAGACATCCCTGTGGTGAACAGTGAAGAGGACTTCACTGTGGTGGACCTTTGAAATGATCTCCTTGTGGTCAACAGTGGGAAGGATGTCCTTTTGGAGGACATTGGGAGAACATCACCATGGTGGACAGGAAGAAGTATCTCCATTTGGTGGACAGAGGGGAGGACCTCCCTTTGGTGGACAGTGGGTAGGATGTCCCTGTGGTTTAGAGTGCGGAGGATATTTGTGTGGTGGATGGCTGTGAGAACTTCCCTGTAGTGCATATTGTTGAGGACAACCATGTTGTGTACAGTGGTAAGGATGTACTTGTAGTACACAGGAGGATGTCCCTGTAGTGGACAGTTGGGAGAACCTCCCTGTGGTGGACAGTGGGGAGGACATTTCTGTTGTGGCCAGTGGGATGGACGTCTCTGTGGTGGAATGTGGGGAGAACATCCCTTTGGTGGACAGTGGGGAGGACGTTTCTGTGGCGAAAAGTGGGAAGAATGCCCCTGTGGTGGACAGAGTGGAGGGCATCTCTGTGGTCTACAGTGGAAAGGACATCTCTGTGGTGGACAGTGGAAAGAATATTCCTGTAGTGCACAGTTGTGAGGACGTCCCTGTTGTGCATAGGAGGATGTCCCTGTGGTGCAAAGTGAGGAGGATGTTTCTTTGCTGGACAGTGGGAAAGACGTCCATGTGGTAGACTGTGGGGAGGTCCAGTCTGTAGTGAACATTGGGCAGGATGTCCCTGTGGTGAACAGTGGAAATCATGTCCCTGTGGTGCACATTGTTCAGGATGTCCCTGTTGTGCTCAGAAAGATGTCCCTGTGGTGAACAGTGGAAAGGATGTCACTGTGCTGGACATTGGTGAAGATGACCCTGTGGTGGACAGTTTTATGGATGTCCTTTTGGTACACAGTAGGACATTCCTGTGGTCGACAGTGTTGATGACCTCGTTCTGATGGACAGTGGGGAGTAAATCACTGTGGTGGACAGTTGGGTGGACCTCCCGGTGGAGGGCAGTGTGTAGAACATCCCTGTAGGCTACAGTCGGGAGGACATCCCTGTGGTAAACTGTGGGAATAATGTTCTTTTTGTGGACAGTGGAAGGATGTCCATTTTGTGGACAAGGGTAGTACGTTCCTATGGTGTACAGAGGGGAGGACCTCCCTGTTTAAAGTGGGGAGGACATCCTTGTGGTGGACAGTAGGGAGGACATCTCTGTCCTTTCTTTTTAAAACTTGTGTCTCTGAAGTAAATTTTCTTGGCTTCCATCCCAAACCCAAGAGTGAGCAGTAAGTTAGGGTAAGAAAATGTAACAAACTGGTTTTTCAAAATGTATTTATTTATTTTATGTATATGAATACACCATTGCTCTCTTCAGACATACCAGAAGAGGGTATCAGATCCCATTACAGATGGTTGTGAGCCACTGTTTGGTTGCTAGGAATTGAACTCAGGACCTCTGGAAGAGCATTTGGTTCTCTTAATTGCTGAGCCATCTCTCCAGCCCTGTAACAAACTGCTTTAAAAAGGTTACATTAAAAAGGTTACATTACAGTGTACTCATCATATACATTAAATAAATAATAAATAAATAAATAAATAAATAAATAAATAAAATCTTTTTAAAAAGTTTTAAATAGATTATTGGAGAAAGAAAACACACTTAATTAGTAACTTAATTTGTAACTGCCTTTCTAGTAAGTTATAGAATGTGCCACATAACTATGCACAGGTGACAGGGTAGGTGACGTCATGATGCCAACCTTCAACATCTGTACCTGTACAAGTCTTCTGGTAGTCCTCACCTGGACTACTCTTTGCCATGATGTCTTTGGTGAGATGTGTCACAAGCGATTAGAATACTTACTGAAGTTGTAAAATGAATTTCTTATTTTTATTCCTCTTCATTTTTAGACAGCATTGACTGTCCTGGAACTCACTATGTACACCAGACTGGTTTTGAACTCACAGCGATCCCTCTGCTTCTGCCTCCCAAGTGCTGGGATTAAAAGTGTGTACCATAGTGCTAGGATGTAAAATGAATTTCTTGTTAAACATCGGGGCAGATGCAAAGGATCTCTCTGGAAGGTCACAAAGGGTGTGGGTCTCACTGTGAGTCTTCAGGGACAAGAGTAGGTTGAGTAGGGTTTTGTCACTGCATTCTATGTCCCTCTGCCTCAGCTCATACTCTTATCATTGTGTGTGAAGGCCATCCTTCCTGGATGGCACAGGAAGCCTAATGAGGTGCTCACCGACAAGCGCTTGATAAGTGGAGGTTCATCCAGGTGACAAACATCTGAGGAGCTGGGTGAATAAATTTCTTCCCTGCCTTTTGCTTTCTTTGTTCTCCATGATAAAGTATGATGGTTAATGTTTCTATAGAGTTGTCTTTGTAACTGCTAATAAAACATCCTTCAACCCTTGTGTGAAGAACAGTCCCTACAGATAGGCCTGCTTGCCTTGCAATGTATATTGTCCTGGATTATCAGGGAAATATCTTAGAGAAATAGGGTATGATGTCACTCAACCAAATTGAAGCATTGGAAAGCAATAATGGGTTCTCTATTGAGCCCCTTTTGGGAACAACAAACTTACATATTTATAGGTGTTATAAAGTGTACTAGCCATTACAACACCCTCCAAAGCAGGTGTGGGTATGTTGAGTATCTAGGGCACTGATGGTGGATCTCTGTGACATAGCCATGTCTATCTACAGTGCTGTGTTGTTCCTGTAGGAGGGTGGGGACTTCCTGAGTATAACAGTTTGAGAGACACGATAAGGTTCTTTATACCAGTGTGGACTATAGTGTTAACAGCCTGGATCATAGAACTTTTTTGTATGGTATCTCACTGACTGTCAAAACATCAGCAGAGCACTTCCTTTCATGGACAGGTCACTCTCGAGCGTGAGTGTGTGTGTGTATGCATGTGTGTATATGTGTGTGTATGTATGTGTATGAATGTGTGTGTATATGTATAATGTGTGTGTATGTATGTGTCTATGTGTATTATGTGTGTATGTATATGTATGTGTGTGTACATGTGTTTATGTGTGTTTTTATAAGTGTGCATGTATATATGAGTGTGTGTATGAGTGTATGTGTGTATGTGTATATGAGTGTATGTGTGCATGTGTATATGTATGTGTGTAATGTATGTGTGTATGTACATATGTGTGTATGTCTATATGTGTGTGTTTGTGTATATGTGTGTATGAGTGTATGTGTGTATGTGTGCATGTGTATATATATGTATGTGTGTAATGTATGTATCTATGTATGTGTATATGTCTGTATGTGTTTGTATGTGTATATGAGTATGTGTTTGAGTGTATGTGTGTATGTCGGTATGTGTGTGTATGAGTGTATGAGTGTATGTGTGTATGTGTGTGTGCCCTGAAGATGAGGGCTTGTGTTGTGGTTGATCTGAATCCAGGGCATGTGAGCCTTAACCCTCATGTAGTATCACTCCTAACCTCCAGGAAAAAGGCATGTGTGGCCTGTAAGACTTCGAGACACCACTGTAACCAGCAGAGGGCCACTAAGCTCCACCCCTTAACCCACTGTCCATTAACAGCATGGTGCTTGTTTTTTTCTGCTCCCATCCTTGCGTTCTTTCAAGGGCTTTTTCATAAAGCATCAGATTAGATCATGAGGTCAAACGGTTATACAGGAAGAACTTTTATTGGAGAGAAACCTCAGCCAGCAAAGTGCTTTGTAAGTCTCCAAAATCGACTTTGAAGCCAGAGAACCTACCACAGCTGGATCCTGGCGCTTGCTCTGAGCTGATTTAAAAATCATTCATTTTTGGTCACATGATTGGTCAGGACGCTCTTTGCTGCCCGCTGGCTTTGCTATAGGTATCACCTCTGAAGTGTGGGCTATTATGATTGTGTAGGCTATTTCCCAGGAATTCAACAGTGGCTTTTGTGAAAACACTGACTCTTGCCTTGACCTGAAGACATTTGATGGGTAACTCAGAGATCATCATGCAAAGCACTTGGGCCTTTAATCCCAGCACTCAGGAGGCTGAGGCAGGCAGATATCTGAGTTCAAGGCCAGCCTGGTCTACAGAATGAGCTCCAGGACAGCCAGGGCTACAAGAGGACATCTTGTCTGAAAAAAAAACCAAACCAGACCAGACCAGACGAGACCAGACGAGACCAGACGAGACCAGACCAGACCAAACCAAACCAAACCAAACCAAACCAAACCAAACCAAACCAAACCAAACCAAACCAAACCCAAAGCCCCCTGGGCTGGGTCAAGTTTGGAACCTTTGTTCCAGACTTTGTTTTCCTGCTGCTGGGTGGCTGAGAAAGCTGTCAAAAGGGAAACATGCTCAGCTACGAAACAGAAAGGGCTTGGTGCTCTCATATGGCTGATCTGGGACTGTCTGATTCATACATAACCTTTACACAGAGTTGCTAAGACAACAGTGAAGAAGTCATTGGAAGCTGAGCTTTGTGGAAAAGGAGATTTTCCCCAACCCTCAAAGCTTTCTTTAAAATCACAGAAGCTGCTTCAGGAGGGCAGACTGTGCTGGACTGTGGAGCAGCGACGCCCCCTGATGGCAGAAAGGCAGAGGGAGGTGGAAAAGGGCAACCTCTGGTACCAAATCCTCGGGCAACAGACAGCCCATGGTGGTCGAGTCCCTAGGAGGAATGGATAGCAGAGACTTTAGGGAAATCCTGAGCAGGGATTTTCAGTTTTCTACTATTGGGAATTGGGCTCCAGAGGGGGATAAAAATCAGTTTCAGAAAAGAAAGGAAGCTGTTTTTTCCCTTTTTCTTTGCACAAATGAGCCACGGTGTAGATATTTTTATTTTTTTCTACAAGTGGGAGGCTTAGATGGGCTTATTCTGCAGAACTCAGGCACGGTCCATCCGTCTTTTCTCCTATTGCTTTCTTTGCTCAGAGAGAAAAAGAAAGAAAATCTTTGCCAAGCATGACTGTCTAGAAATGAGGCTGGTCGAATCCTCTATCTTTATTTTATTTTACCTGTTGTAACCATTGACATTTGTTGAGACAGGGTTGTGTCGAGCTGGGTTCTCAAGGGACTTGGATGATGGATAAGAAACCCTTGTCATTTTTTAATGTGGAAAAAGTAAATTTTCATCTTAAAAGTCACCATGACTTTGCTTAGTTGTAACTGCAGCAAATATTACCTTAAAGGGGATTTATTTATTAATTTAGAACTTATGTATTTATATATGCATGCAACAATAATAATTAAGAAAAGACAGTGAGGATGAGGTTTGATACAGAGCATGGTAGGACTTGGAATGAGGAGATGAAGGGGTAAGTGATGTATATTTTAATTTTTAAAATTACAAAAAAACTCCCTCAACAACTCTTTTTCAAAAACAATTATTTATTTATTTAATATATGTGAGTACACTGTAGCTGTCTTCAGACACACCAGAACAGGGCATTGGATCCCATTACAGATGGTTGTGAGCCATCATGTGGTTGCTGGGAATTGAACTCAGGACCTCAGGAAGAGCAGTTTAATCCCTAATGCAATCTTTGTGACATTGTTAGCAAGAGTAATCCTTAATTTTCAGAATTAAGTTCCAATCTGTGGAGGGATTGTGTTGAGGGTGTCTGAAGTATCATACAACTTCAGAACAACTGAAGTATCTATAACAACTGAGTAACATTTCTATGTCATTTCTCCTACAATCCCAATGGCCCTGGAGGACAGGGATAGCTACACTTGCTGCTTTGTTTAACAAATGCTTAGTCATTACAGAGGTTTGGTAGGAGCCATGGAAATCAGCTTGTTTCACCTAAAGCCACTGCAGACAGAGAAGCATCTCAGGTGTTGAGAAGTCACACTTTCCTAAAACCTAAATAAATGCTTCTCACTTTACAAAGGAGCCATAAGCCTTGTGAAAAAAGACCCATTGAGTGGGAGTTTTTATGATCATGGATTTAACTCCTCAGATAGGAAGAACAGAAAACAGCAATAACACTATTAACTGATTTACTTGGTCTTTACAATGGGTCAAACATTGTTCTAAGCCTTTTACACTGACGTTCTGATTTGTACAATGGCCCTGCAGTTTGGATACGACCATGTAAATGAAGTACTAATAGGATCAATGATTTTTATACAACTAAAGGCTAGTTTACCATCTCAAGATAGAAAAGTGGTGGGTGCAGGCTTCAGACTCATCTGGCTCAGTGCCCTTCACCACTGTGTGGAACCGCTTAACATGGAGAACTGTTTGTGAAGCTTCTCCTGCTCTCAGTGCTCAGCTGCCCCTCCACAGTTCACGGTCAGGGGTCAGGGGTTGGGGGTCAGGGGTCAGTCAGACTTAGACGTCCTTTACCATTTAGTGTGGATGAGACCCGTCAGTAGTGTGCTCAATGGGATATTAGATTTTTTTCTGTTGAAAATTCACACCAAGAAACACAAAGCATATAAAGAATGAGTGTGCATGAGGGAAAAAATGAGGAGCTGAAGATCTTCCAGGTACACCAATGGTGAAAACTCACAAGGGTACATGGGGATGAATAGAGAGACATCATAAAAATGGCTCATGATAAAACAACATAGAGCATCACATATATAGAACATTCTCCTACGGTCTGGTTACACAGCTGTGTGCCTATGTGCAAGGAAGGATGCTGTTCATGGCACAGTCACCAAGATCCCACTGAGCAGTGAGGAGCAGAATGATTTCAGGTCATGTTTAGTCCTCTGCCTAGTCAAAGAGTTTCCTGAACACTTTATAATGAGCATTTGGGTTTTAATGACATTTCACTGACATTTTGTACACCTCTGTCTTTCTAGTTACAGCAGAAGCACAGACCCTCAAGCTGTGGTCAGAGCTTAGTCTCAGGGTCTGCCCCAGGATGTGGAGCTGAGCCATGACCATCACAGTTCCTGCTTTCTTCCTCACCTCTTGAGGTTTAGTGCCTAGACCAGTTGGTGTGGAAAGGACTGTTCTCTAGAGAAAGGTCTTGCAGACTTGAGGATGGCATGTGTTGAGTCATTTGTGATCAAAGGGATAAAGCATGGCTGCTTTTCAAATACAGCTGTCCTGGAGGATAGACATGAAAAAGTCAGTGTGACCCATACGACGGAGAAAATGGATTTTCAGTGCTAATTACCTTTAGCCCGAATGCCTGTGTGTGGGTAGTGGCTCACACCCAGCTGCACACACTGATATTAGCTTTCACCAACTTGACACAAACCAGAGACGCCTGGGAAGAGGGAACCTCAGCTGAGAAATTGCCTCTATTAATGGCCTGTGGGCTTATCTGTGGGGCACTTTCTTGATTGTTAACTGACAGAGGATGGCCTAGTCCCCTGTGGACAGTGCCACCCTGGGCAGGAGGTCTTAGGTTGTGAAAGAAAGGTATGTGAATGTGAGCCAGGAGGTGAGCTCACTCCTCTGAGGTACTCGGTTCAGTTCCTGCCTCCGTGTTCCTGTGTGTGTTCCTCCCATGGCTTCCTTTGGTAATGGACTGTCATTTAGAAGATGAAATAAATCCCTTTCCTCTCCAAGTTGCTTTTGGTCACAATGGCTTATCATGCACTACAACAGAGAGCAAAGTAGAACATCCCACTCCCACCATTACTCTGCACATGTGCATGGGGGGGCAATAGAAGGTATGAGAGAGAGAGAGAGAGACAGATCCACAGAGACAGATACAGAGAAAAGGGAAGAGAGTTGCTGAACGTGATGATGGTTTAAGGACAGTATCTATGGGCACTTGGTAGTGGGTAGCCCAAGAGTGAGCTGTGACCCACCTTCAGACTACATGTAGAAGATAAAAGGATGAGAAGGGATTGACATAAGAGGAGGTTAGTTTTTTTATATAATTAGAAATAACTATTATTTATTTTATGATTTTTTGAGATTTATTTTTATTTATTTAATGTATATGAGTGCTTGAGCTGCATCACTGCATGTACACCTGCATGCCAGAAGAGACCTCATTACAAATGTTTGTAAGTCACTATGGGGTTTGCTGAGAATTGAACTCAGGACCTCTGAAAGAGGAGACAATGCTTTTAACTGCTGAGCTACCTCTCCAGCCTCCTCTTTTATTTTTGATATCTATCTATCTATCTATCTATCTATCTATCTATGTATCTATCTACCTACCTACCTACCTATTTTTGAGTCAGGGTCTCTCTATGTAGTCTTTACTATTCTAGAACTTAGTACATAGACTAGGTTGGCCTTGAACTCACAGTGTTCCTCTGCCTCTTAAATGCTTGTATTAAAGGCATGTGCCACTATCCCTGGCTTTAATATTTTAAATTATGTGTATTCAAAATCAGAATTGAAAGGGTCATACCCTGCAACCCTCCCTGTCCCCGAGGATTGTCGGCCGATATTGGTCCTTGATTGCAAAGGAGACAGAGATATGTGTGTGTGTGTGTGTGTGTGTGTGTGTGTGTGTGTGTGTGTGTGTTCAGAAGCCTTGATAGTATGCACAGTGAATAGTGACACTGGGACCAACTGTGGGGAGGCAGATCAACTTTAGTTGGGATCATCAAAGGCTCATCTCATACAATTTTGGAAACAGGGGTAAGAATATCCAGAATGGGCAAAGGTCATTGGCTGAAGGTTTACAATACTGAAATGTCTCATTAGCATTTGGAAGGACTTCAGGAATCTCATGTGCTAGCTGAACCGTTCTTATCCATAAAAAACAAATTGAATCTGTAATCTTAAACAAGGCTATGGTGATATACTTCAGGTAGAGGGATGTGTGGGTTTTTGAACTCCTCAGACAAGGTCAGAGAAGTCCTGCCAGCGAAGGGATTCCTCCATATTGTGCCAAGCTCAGAAGGCTGTCTGGACAATGGTAGACTTTGAACTTAATTAGCAGGGCAACAATATCTATCTTTTCTAGTAGAAAAAGGCCCCAGACTTGTATAGGTATTTCTGAAAAGCAGATAAACAAACACTTGACCAAGAGATGAAGAAAAATTGCATCATAAGTAACCACCAGGGAAGTGTGGTTTGAATCACAGTGAGGAATTGCCTCGTGCTTGTTGTTAGCATGACTATTGGAAAACAAAGGCACGTGTTGTGAGAATATGCAGAAAAGGGAACATCTGTATGCTGTTGCTGGGAAAGTAAATTAGTGCAGCATTCTGGAGAGTAGCAAAGGGGCTCCTTAAAAAACAAACAAACAAAAAAAACGGAACTACCAGATGACCCAGAAATCCCACTTCTAGGCATTTATCCAAAGGAGGGATGAAGAGAGATCTGTATTCCAGTGTTCATTTCAGCATTATTCACTAAAAGTCACTCTACAAAATCAAGCTAAGCTTCTATCAATAGACAAGCATGGTACAAGCACACAATAGAATATTGTTCTGCCATAGGAAGGAACACCTGCTGTCTACAGTAACATAGATAAGCATTGAAGATACTGTGCTAACTGAAGTAAGAGAGCCACAGACAGACAGATACTTATGTATACTCTCTCATTTGTGGCATCCATAAAGACCTCTCAGAAACAGAGTGTAATGATGAATAATGGAGGGTACTGTGGGTATCTGGGATGTTGGTGTAGCCAAGGAGGAAATGCTGGTCAAGTGATACAGAGTTTCAGTTATGAGAGATGTTGAAATTTCAGAGGTAGGAGTATTGCCAGCCTAGTGTGTCTAGCATAGTGAGTTCTAAGACAGCCAAGACTACATAATGAGACCAAATATCAGAAAAGGAAAAAAAAGTTTTGGGTAGCAGGAATATGTTTTTGAGATCTGCTGGGTAACATGGTGTATCATATATTTCAAATTTGCTAGGAGTAAATCTGAGATGTATCACAACAAAATAAGGCAATTAAGAGATGCAATAAGTTGATGAATTTGATTTCATAATTTTTCATTGTATAAACATATCAAAACATTACAGAACATTACATTCTACCCCATAAATGTAAATGATAGTTAATTTAATAAAAAAGGCTGTTACTGATATCAGTCACTGGAGTTAGAGATGTTGAGGGGGCAGTTGGAGTTCAGGAGTAAGAAACTATAAGAACATGGGGTTTTTCAGCACAGAGATGTAACTTAAACACACAGGACCAGGAGTCCGGGGTTGAGTGCTGATTGCCAGGGCTTTTCAGTGTCTGCCCTGTGGAGATAGTAGATTGGTGTCAGGGGCATGGTCAATACTCAATAGCTGTCAGTTAGGAATCATCTGATTGGGGGACAAACAGCAAGACAAAGCTTCATCTCTCTAATGAAGATCACATAGTCGCTCAGTTTTGACCTAAGTGACTTGTTAACCTCCACAAAGTGAACCTGTGTTCACAAAATGAACATCTAACCTTGTTCAGTTTCTCCTCTATCCCTGGTCTGGAGGCACCTTTCCTTGAGGGATGTTCTGTTTAGGGGGACTGGGAGGGGGGCGGGAGGCGGCAAGGACAGCATCCTGGAAGCCACCTGGTCATCTGGACCGAACCTGGGCTGAATCTGTGTCTCACCACGCTATCTTGTCCTGTGTCTAAACTCTGGTGAGACTGATAGGAAATGGAAGTGCTGTTTTAGTAATGTATATCTGATCCTGATGTCTCTCCATTCTTGTGTCTGCATTATCTCCTACCATGGACTTCCCCAGTTTCTCCCAACTAATTTCCCTATTTATGTAGTCCTTTCTCCCCAAAATGAACAGCCCCTGGATTGTGGCCCCATGGTTCTTAAGTCTCCTGTGATTGGCCACTGCTGGGCCAGACCAGTGTTTTTGACTTCCTTTCATGCCCTGCAGCTCTTTTCCTATCCCCTCTTCCTTTTTAGTGACACTGACCTTTTCTCAGGCCTTCTGGAAGTCTCAGACCTTCTGATATCTATGCTGGGTGGGATACTCCTTCCCCACTCTGAAAGATGCTTCAGATAATAGCTTAAACATCTCTTTCGTGGACAGGGCCTCTGTGATTTTCCAATCCAAATCAGGTCTTTCTAGTTACTACACTTTGTCACCTTTAATACATAATTATTACGGTTCTCTATCTTAATTTGTCTGATAAGTTCTCTGAAGCTAAACTTCCACAGGGTGTAATTCTCTACTATGGTGTGCAGTGCTTGGCTGGATTGTTGGTTCATGAGTTACTCAATTAGTGCCTGTCAAGATTATTTCTGTGATTCAATAATCACTACTGATGAAGACTTACCTGAGCAGGGTGTCCCCAGTAGAAAACCAGAGCTTTTGGGCAGGTTGGTGACTTTAGTTTCTTTAGTCTTAGAATTATGTGTGTGATAGTGATGTATCTCTCTCTTTGTTTCATTGTTTCATTTTTTGTTTTTGAAAGTATCTGGTAAAGGGTCTGCACATTAAATTCCCTTAAAAAGATTTATTTTTATTTTAAATTATGTGTATACATGTGTTTATATTGTGACATTGTTGTGGGTTTGTGTACATGTGAGAGTAGGTGTCTGTGGAGGTCAGAAGGCAGTGTCTGACCCCCTGGAGCTGGAAGAAGTGGTGAGCTGCCTGCCTTGGGGGCTAGGGATGCCTTCCACCCGGGATCCTCCAAAAGCCATGTACACACTTGGGGCCTGAGCCAGCTCTCCAGCCCTATTTTTGTTTTTGAGGTCTTGCTATGCAGTGCTGGCTGAACTCAAATGTCTCAAATGTGTGACACCTGTTTCTTTTTGCTTTTTTTCCCTGGCTTGTTACATTAATTTAAGCGGACTAAACATGTTAGCCATTCATTTGCAAGCTATCACCAAATGGCTGCTGTTACCTCTTCTGGTATAGTTATGATTTTTTTGGTTGTTTCATATTTAGCCTTCTCATCAGGTTTTGATGCTGTTGCGTAGGATGATGTCACACTGGCACAAGACTTGCCAATACCTGCGGATTCTGGCTCTCTGACATAAAACTCATACTTCTCTAATGTGTCCACCAGTCACTCTCCATTCATGAAGATGAACCATAACAAAGTTTGAACCAAAATTCTAGGGAGGCTGGAATAGTAGCTCAGCGATTAATGACATTAGCTGCTCTTCCAGAGGTTCCCAGAACCCACAGGCCAGCTCAGAACTCTCTGTAACTCCAGCTGCAGGGATCTTTGGCCTCTTCTGTTCTCCAGAGGCACTGAACACACAGACCGACAGACATGCAGGCACAACACCCACACATTTAAAAAGAGATGGGGGTAGGAGGGCTAGAAAAGAGAGGGACAAATGAAGATTAAAGCATAAGAAGTCTTTTCTTAATTTTTCTATCTTCCTGCTATCTGCCCTTTGTGACAAAAATGCCCTCCAGCCAAAAAGCTAACTCTAGTGAAACCAGAAATTAGCTCTTCATCCTAACCCACACTGAAATGCAGATCCAATAAAATGTGCTTTCTTAAAGTTAGCTCCCTTCAGGAAATCATGGAAGACTGTTGTCATGGGGAATTGTGAAAGGAACCAGGAAGGACTTAGCCAGGAAAATACCAATGAAGGATAACATGGAGATCCTCGTTGTCATGATTTCATGAATTCACGTATTCCCACCAGACACATGCTTGTGGTCACTCGTGGACACTCTATGGTTAAATTCAGAATGATGTATTTTTCTGTGATGTGAATTATGTTACACGGGGTGACAAAATTTATGCAGCCTTGTGAGATGTGCCAGAGCAATGTAGCATTTAAGCTAAGATATTTTAATGACACAATTTGTTCAGACTGCTGGAGGATAAAAATCGATTTCATAAGATTTGCTGCTATTAATTGCTGCAGCCCCTAGCATGTAGAACGTGGTGGGCAGGTGTTTTTGGGATTATATTAAGAGCAAAAGAAAACAACAGGCCTGTTCTTAATATTCAATTATAATTATAATTAGAGACAACAGCAACATCTCAGAGCAGAATCAAAAGGCATGGTTAGCGTGCAATAAGACATCATAATTAACGTATTAAATGCAGATTCAATAATCTCGATGCATTTAGCAATTACTTACCTGCTTACAATAAATAATTTGCTAGCAGATCCAGAATGCACTTAATTGGTATATAGCAGTAGACACTGTTCCTTGACTCCTGGTCTGGAAAGGAGAAGAAAGAACCCATATTTTCAAAGAGAACTATGAAAAAAAGTTCATCTTAAAAAAATGACAAGACTCAGCTTTAATATCATTCTCCTGGGGCACAGACTTTGAAATGATATTTTCACACAAGGTAGAATCTGAAATTTGAATCCTGTCAGAGGTACAAAATACTGAAAGTCCAGATCTCACAGGGAATAACATTTAAATATTAAACGTCTATGTCCAAGGCAGAGAAGACAGGAATAAAAATGATCCCATTTCAAGTGAAATCTTAGTCCTCCGTGTTTTTTTGAACTGGGTTAGATTAGTATTTTTTTTCAGCTTGGCCTGAAAGAATACAAAATAAATATGATTTGAAGCCAAGGGTTTGAAGCTGTAATGTTCACACAGTTAAAACGATTCTCCATTTACCAAACTCCCTGTTTTGCAAGGAAGCTTAGGGTTATTACTTATAGGCTGTGGCACCAAAATGAACTGGGCCATCCATCAAACTGGGCGATTAGTGCAGTGGAAAACAAAAGCCCCAAAAAGTTGATTGACTGGATTTTCCATTTTGCAGTAAATTATTTTAGAGCCAACTTTCTTTGGTTATTGGTGCTTGTTTCTTCCTTGACTTTCAGATCTGTCTCATATAGGCCAGTCACTGGGTACCAGCCCCTCCTCAAGTGCTTAAACAAAAAAAGAGCCGGAGTCCTTGTGACTCACGTACAAGAGTGTAACTCCTTTTCCATGTATAAGTTCTGAATAGAAAAGTAGGCATGATTGTATGTCATATGTACATATGCATGATTACAGACAGAGGCCAAAGCATTACTCAGAAAACCAGAAGGATTTGCAATGGATTGTCACCTGAAGTTATTTGCTGTGGGACCTTGAAGATCTGATTATTTGTGACACGTCTGTGTGACCCAGAGACTCTTGGAGGCTTCTACTGGGGAATTATGGTGTGTACCTATAGATGGAGCAGGACTTTCGCCTTGGCAGATGACTGTTCTTCTGGCGAACAGCATATGGCTTGCTGGATAGGCAGGTGAATAGCTTCATGGGTATGTGACCACTGAGTGAGCATGAGGGGCTGTTTATATACTGATTGTCGTCTGGTCCCCCAAATGATCGACTCGCACATGAATATAAGTTGGTCATGTTTCAAGTTCCTGGAGAAGTTTCACTATTGCTCCTCTTGTTGTCTTGTATCCTCTCTGTCACACACACACACTGTGTATATGTCCTCGTGAGAAGGCTCTACTCCTAACAGTGATGGAGGAAGACCGTTTCATGACTGGACCATAGACACATGGCCAATGTATATAACACAGTGTAACTGTTACACTCTGGCTGCTTTCTTCAGCAAAAGGGTGAAGGAAAATCCTGCTCTTGGAAAGGTCTTCGAGAAGTGTACCTAGCTTTTAATTTTTCCTAGTGGGACTGACGTGTCATCCGAGTGTCATGTGATAAAAGCCTCAAGTTCAACACCAGGCTTCAAAAGAATAAACACAACTTATACTTTCCTGGAAGAAGAGAGACACTCCATCATGGTCCTATAAACAATCCATAGGCAGTGCCTCATGATTCATTTAGACGGTTAGGATTATGGACTGAATGTTCATGTCTCCTTAAGATGGAGCTGGACTGAAAGGTGGCAATCAGGATGTGTGTGGTTAGATCTTTCTGAATGACTTTCGGGGGGTGACCATGTTTGTCTTATGTTTGTCCAGGTTTTTTCCCAGATCACCCCACCCATGCCTGATAGACTTGTATGTAAAGTGGCCATTGCAGCAAAGATGAAGGCCATGCATGAATTCAGCATCAGGGATTTCCGTTCACTATGGCCAATTTGTTTGTGGTAGCTGCTGAGTGCCCTACATGGTGATAGCAGAGATTGTACCAGCACACAAGAGGTGAGCTAGCTGCTGATTGCATTGGACTGCATTCATTTCGGAAGACACAATGCTTTGTTCTACTGGGAGAGGTGTTTGCTTTGGATTTGTTTTCCTTGACCATGGTGCTTTGGCCAACCCTGCCATCTGTTGAGCTGACATCACATAGTCAGATGAAGGTATTACCACAAAAGGCTTCTGACCAAGGGGTGTATTCAATAGCAATGTAAGTATGGACTTGCCTTGTGCTCATAGTATTTACTAGTCATAACAATGTTCCTCAGAACTGAAGGAGCTGCCTGACAGAATGATGAAATATGCTTCCAAAGATTTAGTTTCCACACCAGCTGGGTCTCTGTACTTTGCAAAGTGTAGATAAAGAATATTAGGCTATGCTATAGGCACTAAACCACTGACTAAACCACTGACTAATTTATGCCAGGATTTTTCAAACAGCTGGGATCCCTGGATGCAAGCAAATCATGTGGACTGTGTGTGTGTGTGTGTGTGTGTGTGTGTGTGTGTGTGTGTGTGTGTGATACTTGTTAGAACTACTATCAGGCTGCTGTGTGCGAGACATGTGTTCATTGTGAGATGCCAAGTGCTCTTATAGTTTACAAACACCATTCACCTCATGTGCATGTCATTGATACAGGGCAGCATCCAGGCCCACAGCTCCTCCAGCTCCTTCTGGATCTCTTCCCTGAATATCTCTAAATTCTGCTGCTGGCTGTGTAGTAGAGATGTCAGCTCCTTGTGTAGGCTACCTGTGTTGTCATGGCTGGAGGCTGTGAGGGCTTCAGGTGGTCCCCGTGAGTTTTCACTTGAAGTGTAAATAAAATATCTAAAAAAAGCACAAGAAGTTAACTGTAAAAAAAAGATTCAGCTGTAGGGCATTTTCTTAGTGATTGATGGGAAAGGGGCCAGCCCATTGTGGGCAGTGCTATTCTCAGAGCTGGTGGTCCTGGCTTCTGCAAGAAAGCTGGCTGAGCAAGCCATGGGGAACAAGCCAGTAAGCAGCACCCTCCATGGCCTCTGCTTCAGCTCCTGCTTCCAGGTTCCTGCTCTGTTTGAATTCCTGTTCTGACTTCTTTCAGTGATGAACAGTGATATGGAAATGTAAGCCAAATAAATGCTTTCTTCCCCAAGTTGTTTTTTGGTTATGGTGTTTCATTGCAGTAATAGAAACCCTGACTAAGACCAGTTGGTATCAGGGAGCAGGGTATTGCTGTGACAGACTTGATTTTGTTATTTTTGAGAGGATTATGAAAGGACTTTGGAATGTTGGGCTAGAAAAGCCATCGGATGTTCAAAACTTGGTTAGCTGATCTATGAAGGCTTGGAAGATAAGAATTTCAGGGCTATGCTAAAGATGGATGCCTGGTTTGTGAATTTCAGATGAAAGATTAAAGATGATTTGTTACTTTGAATTCAGATTCTGTAGTTCTAGTCAGCTAGGGCTGAATAAGAATCAGCTGTGATTAACAAGATACCAGAACTACTAAAGTGAAACCTTTGATTTTTTTTCTGGGAAACTTGATGCTGATCAACTGGAGCTATGAAATTAGAAGTGATTAGAAGAGACCAGCATCATCAAGGTGAAATCTCTGAAGTGTTTCCTGAGAGCACACAGAAGTTGTGTTTCAGAACTGGCTGAGGTTGTATTGTGGGCTGGCAGCTGAACTTGGTAGTGTAAGAGTGACCCAGGTAGTACTGGTTTTGAGGGTACAAAGGGGTCATGGAGAGCAGCTGAGTCTTGGCACTGTGAGAGCCCAGGAGAGGCTATTAGTGAAGGTGCAGCCTCATTGGAAGTTGAAAGCCCAGGACTGAAGGAGTCCTGCAGAGAAGATGAGGCTTTGCACCCACCAGGAGGAGAGCCTATGAGAGGCTATTGGTTAATGTGAAGCCCAGATGCAGCAGAAGATTGGAAAAGCCAATAGAGCAGGATGACCCTCAACAACAGCAGTAGTGGTGGGGTGGAGCCTACTGGATCTTAGTAGTTGTGTGTGTTTCAGAGGATGGGGATCAAGTCCCTTGGAGGAACCCAGAAAATCGTGAGTAAATCCTATATATTGAATGTTGAGTTATTTATACTGTTGGAGTTTGGTTTTGCTTTCTTCAGATTATGACTATGCCTTGGTGCTTCCCTATTGAAGTAAGAAAATATTTAACTTATTTTTTACTTTATTGGAGCCCACAGTTGACTGAGTTTTTAAAAGAGATTTTTAGGTTTTTAAAAGACACCTTGGATTTTTTTTCAAGACAGGGTTTCTCTATGTAGCCCTGGCTGTCGTGGAACTCACTCTGTAGACCAGGCTGGCCTTGAACTCAGAAATCTGCCTGCCTCTGCCTTCCAAGTCCTGGGATTAAAGTCATGCGCCACCACGGCCAGGCGACATCTTGGATTTTTTAGAGACAAATTTTAAGGTGTTTCAATTTGTAAAGATGGTGGGAATTTTAAAGTTTACAAAATGTTTTATGTTGTGATGTTGATGTTAATGTGTGACCTTAGGAATGGATAAGAAAGGGCAGGTTATAAATTAACAACAATATGTTCATGTGTCAAGTTAACAAGGGGTCAGTTGTGTTGGATAGTTTTATGTCAACTTGCCACAAGCTAGAGCCACCTGAAAGGAGGGAACCTCAATTGAGAAGATGCCTCGATAAGATGCAGCTGTAGGACTTTTTCTCCATAAATGATTAATGGGAGGGCTCAGCTCACTGTGGGCAGTGCCATCCCTGGCTTTCTTATCCTGGGTTCTACAAGAATGCAAGCTGAACAAAGCCACAGGGAGCAAGCCAGTAAGCAGTACCCCTCCATGGCCTCTGCATCAGCTCCTGCCTCCAGGTTCCTGCCCTGTGTGAGTTCCTGTCCTGACTTCCTTTGGTGATAGACTACAGATGTGGAAGTGTAAGCCACATAAATCCTTTTTTTTCTTTTTTTTATTAGATCTTTCATTTACACTTCAGATGCCATCCCCTTTCCCCATTCCCCCCCCCTTAGAAAACCCCTATCCCATGCCCCCTTTTCCTTTTTGCATTTATACATTTTTTTTTAAAAAATGTTAATCATAGGCTTTATAAGTTTGGTATTGTTCAATCAGAGGTGTAACCCACTACCCAACCTAGATATATCAACTATCTTTGACTGGTGGAGATACATGAACATCTACTTCCCTGTCTCCCCCCCTCTATTTCTCTTTCATCACCTAGCTTCTCCTCTCCTTCTTCTTCTCCTCTTCTTACACCTTTTCTTCCTCTCAGTACTCCTCCCACCTTAGCTCCTCCTACACACCACCCTTCCTGTTAAAAGGAAACTTTTCTCTCAAAATACAATTAGAGCATAATTATGCCAATTTGTACCAGTGAGGTACAAGATAGTCCTAATACCCAGTCCATCCTTTTGTTGACTAACCAGCACCTCTGTCATCTAAATCCTTTTTTTTTCTTAACTTGACTTTTTTGGTCGTGATGTTTCTTCGAAGCAATAAAACCCGCAAGACTGACCAAAAGCAACTTGAAGAGTAAAGGGTTAATTCCAACTTACAGCTTATGATCCATCAACCAGGTGGATCAGGACAAAAAACCCTGGAGGCAGGCATTGAGGCAGAAGCCTCAGGGGTATGAGGCTCACTGGCCTGCTTCTCCTGGTTTGCTTTCTACTACATCCTGGGGTCTGGACCCTCCCACAGCAATCATGAACCAAGAAAGTACACCAGGTGCTTGTCCAAAGGCCATTCTGACAGGGATATTTTCACTGCCTGCATAGTTTTCTAAAATCTCTACTTCTCTGCAGCCTTCCTCCTGTTACAGCTACAACCGTAAAGGATGGCTTTCTTCTTGAAACACACTTTTTGTTCTTAGAATACGGTTTTCAGGTATTAATGGACAAACGACATTGAGACTAGACCCTGGGCAGTCAGCCCAGTTCATTTACCACCTATGTAATTCAGTCCTGCCCACTTGCCTTGTAGTGTGTGGGATTCAGATTTGTGCGTGAGCAATATGATAAACCATTGCATGCCACCAGTCTTTGGGGATGCTGGAAAATAGTTCAAACTGAGAATACTCACCTCCGTCAATTTCTGAGCTCATTTAGAGCATGAAGTTAATTTCTGATTGTTGGGTATCTACAGCTCAAACTTAACACTCTCGTAGCAGGATCTAGACCTGGGGCTGCCCTTGCAGTGCCAACAAGTTGCTGTCCTATGTGTCCCCATTCTGAGTAACTACCTCTTCATTCTCCAGTGACAGTCTCAGATGGTTTCCCTGTCACCGAAACCTCATGATAAAACTGTGTCTTCATTGGTCCCTTCCCTTCCCTTCCCATGTCCCTGATTCTTGAACGCATTCCAGTTGGACTGGCACACCAAGGCTGGTTTCTTGGCAGCTCTTGGCCTGGTTCCCTCCCTTGAGACAACGCTCTCTCCCACCTTTGTGGATGGTGCTTCTTTGGTTCCTTCTTTTGACATTCCTTCTGTTGTTTTAAACCTTTAAAGTTTGGAATTATCAAGAGCTTGGCCCCTTTTCCTTTTCTTTGTCTCTCACCCCTGAAATTATTTTATCTAGCCACGAATACTGTAGTGGCTTAGGCTGTGTTTTAGGTTTAAATTTCTGGGCTTATGAGAGCTACAAAACAAAATGCCTTTAACTTGGAAGCCCCTCTTGTCTAACGACAGATAACATCCTAGAATGTCGTTCATGTAAGATAGCAAGCCAACATTTTGGCTACACCAGTCTCTTGGTCTATGATGTGTCTCATGTTCTCCCTCCCCCTTTCTCCTCTCATGGTTAGCTTTAGTCAGGCCATGCTCTGCCTGAACTCTGCCCTCTGCCTGCTTTCTCCCTTATAGCTACAATACAGATCACAGATCTCCACACTTGACGAGTGATCATGTCCTCCCTATTTGATTTCACTTTTCACATTCAATTTACATTTTAAAAAGATGTTTCTAATTGTGTGTGTCTGTGTGTGTGTGTGTGTGTGTGTGTGTGTGTGTGTGTGCGTGCGCTCGCACGCGGGCACGTGCCCTGCCTCCAGAGGACAAAAGAGGACATAGAATTCTCTGGGACTGGAGTTAGATGAGGTTGTTAGCTACCTGATATGGATGTGTGCTGGTGAAAGAGTTAAAAATTTTTAAACCTTCCACAGATGGAGTCAAAAGTGCAGATTAGCTTGCTCTGCACTCTGGGTCCTAGGAAACTATCTAGCCACAAGACAAAATAGATAAGCTAAGAGTTCAGAGCTGGGAGTTCAGGACAGCCTGACCAATCACTATGGGTACCAGGAACTATAAACTAACCATAAGATAGACTAAATAGGGTTTAAGCTGAGAGTTCAAGTCAGCATGCCTGTGCATCCTGGATACCATGAACTTGGCTGACTATAGGCTCTTAGAGAATAGCCTGTTTTTTGTACCCTGTCACAAACTGAATAATGGGCTGGGACTTTCCATAGGTGCTCTCCAATAGCCCTCCCTTACTCCCCCTGGGTTGTGGTCCCCCCATGAGTTGTGGTTTTGGGCTTTAAATTCTGTCTCCAAAGCCCTGGGGTTGGACCCCACTGCCCCTGCATGGGTCCTGGGTCTTGACCTCAGTATACTGATTAAAATATGCCTCTTGCTGATTACATGAAGTTTGGTGTCTTGCAGTTAATGGGTGGCTGAGAATTCCCGAGGCTTGGGTGAGGTCCTACATTTGTGAGGGCCTTACACTGGGACCTAAGCTCTAGTCCTCTGTGAGTCCACTGAGCCATCTCTTCAGCCTCTTAATGTTCTGCTTAACAATTACCTCACCAACTAAGTGTAAATGCTAAGATCCCACCAACTAGGATGGCATCTGCTGCACCACAGGTGTTTTATGTAAACTAGCTGAGCAAAAGGAGGAAGGGAAGAACAGATAGGGTGCGTAACTTGGAGCATTAGATGTGTCCTGTGAACAGATTCTCTCTAGTAAACATGGAGCAGGTTTTTCTTATTTCCATGGTGGATGTTCATTTCTCTCTTCCCTGTTAAAGGGGATTCTGCACAATTCGGTTTGGCTTCTTTTCCTAAAGACTGGGGGGAGTGGAATCCCTGATCCCTAGAGGAAGTAGATGAGGTGAGGGGGTGAGTGTTGGAGGTGCAAGGGCAGATTAAGACAGTGGCAGTCGTGTGTGTGTGTGTGTGTGTGTGTGTATGTGTGTGTGTGTGTGTGTATGTGCCCGTGTGGTAAAATGGTTGCTGCCTAGTAATAGGCTGGCAAGTGTTGGCTGGCTCAGGTGATTTCAGATGTTTTCTGAGGATGGATTTCCAAAAGTGAATCACCTGGCCAAATGCTCTAGACATTTTTAAAGCCCAAAGTGCTTTTAAGAGAAGTCACACCATTTAGCCTTTGTTTACAAAGTCTAAAAGTCTAGAAGCATAAAGTGGTCATATGTTATTCCATTTACAGCTAGAAAACAGCAGTTTGGAGAGGGGAAGGAGCTGTACAAATGAGAAACCACCCTCTGTCCAACTGCAAGCCACCCTCCTCCCCTTACACAAACAACATGGCAACTCTGGTGGTCACATAAAACTGTAGGTCTTTGCTGTGAGGGAGGAGCCTCAGGAGTAGGGACAGGGACTGAGACAGTGGGAGGTGGACCTACCCACACCTTCCAGGGTGTGACCAGAACTGTAATTTCTCAAGACCACTCCAGCCATATTTCTTTGCCTTGCTTTGATCTGCATTCCATGTTCTCAAGGTTAACCTTGTGAAGTTTCATGATCAGCAGCAGGGCTGTGATGGATATTCATGCAAACCGATATGGAAGTTAATTAATACCCATGACCACACACAGGGTAAGCAGAAATGAAGCCAGTGACAATTACGAATCTTGACAGAAGGGACAAAAACTACAAGGAACCTTTAGCGGACCTCATCAGTGTGTGGCTGCATAATATGGACCACACATGCATCTAATCATGTGAGGACACATTAGGAGCACACCCCTTTTCAGCATTGTTTGGAAATCTTTAGGACTTTTTGTCAGAAATAGCTTCTCTAGGATTCTGAGAATTCTGATCTCTAATTCTTCCCGTGTCTTCCTAGTTCTGAGCTATACATATCCAATTACTCTCATGTGGGGAGTTAATTGGGGTTTGGGGGGAAGGAAAGACAACCAAGTTCCTGGGTTCTAGAAATACCGTTTACTTTTTCTGTGCTTTTTTAAAAGAAAAACCATGATAAGGGACATACTCATAGCAAACATTCTAGAGTTGTCTCGGTGAATGGTGCAGCTAACTCACAACAAAGTGCCGAGACCTCCTTTTATTGACTTCTTAACATATGCCCACCAGAAAATCCCAGGCATCTGGTTTTGAGTGGTTCTGGAGGTTCAATGTGGGTGGGGGGTTTTGTGCTCTGCTCATGAGAGACTGTAATGTCAGAGTATTCCCTGAGCTAACCCTCAAATGAAATGAGTCTGTCTTAGGGCTTCTTTGGGTCTACTTTCAGCTAGAATCAAGCCCCCATATCAATGCCAACTTCTATCCCTTTCTTATCTTTTGCATGAAAACAAAAGGATAATATTGGGTTGGGGTTTGATCATGAGAGTGGAAACTGTTGTAGAGCATCCACCAGAGAAGACTGCTTAGACATAGCTTTAAGCCAGCAGAAAGCCTTTATTAGCCAGCTGGTGACTACACTGGCTGCTCTGGATCCCAGTGTAGCCCCAAGCTTTTCTCAGGATGAGCTTTTAAGCCCAAAACCCACATTCTGGGTTTACATGCTTCAGTTAACAAGAACAGTTAGCCAGGATCGAACTACAGACGCAAAAAGCAAGGTTAGTACATTTTGACACTTTTCCCAGAACTGTATGGACTTTGATGAATTAGGTCTTTGTTTTAGTTTTGGCAGGTGGTGCTGTCTACATGTTGAATTTTATAGCCTGAATGACATTTCCATTATGGAGTCAGCTGTGCTAAGGTCTGGGGTCTGTTATAGAGCATTCATGAATAGGATTAGTTTTTTTTTAAAAGGACCCCAGAAAGCTGCCTTGTCTACCTTCTAAAAAATGGGAGCAAACTGCCTATGCCATCCCTGAATCTTCCAGGGACTTGAATGTAGACTTCTCAGTCTTCAGAGACAAACCTGTATTTTTCTATGTTACTCAGCTTATGATATTTTGTTACCAGCAACCTGAACAGAGACTATTCATGGCTGAGATTTCATTTTATGTTAACAGCCCTCTGAGGCAGAGATTACTCTGTTTATTTTATAAAGAAGCTAAAGCTTAGGTTTAGGTAGACCCTGTGGTTTACAATGTGGGGGATATTCATATTGTGGACAGTGGTGAGTACATCTCTGTTGTGGACATTTGTGAGGAAAACAATGTTGTGGACAGTGGTAAGAATGTCCTTGTAGTACACAGGAGCATGTCCCTGTGGTTAACAATGGGAAGAAAATCTCTTTGATGAACAGTGGAAAGGACATAGCTGTGGTGGACAGTGGGAATGAGCTCCCTGTGGTGGACAGTAGGAAGGACATATATGTTTTAGACTGTGGGGAGGACGTCCCTGTTGTGGACATTGGGAAAGACATCTTTGTGGTGGACAGTAGGAAGGGTGTGCCTCTGGTGGACAGTGGGAAGGACCTACTTGTGGTGGACAGTGAGAAGGATATCCCTGTTATGATCTGAGGAGAGGATTTCACAGAGGTGGAAAGCGGGAAGGACGTCCTCTTGGTGGACAGTGGGGAGGACCTTTCCGGTGTGAGTAGTGGGAAGGACATCCCTGTTGTAGACATTGGGGAGGACATAACGGTGGTGGACAGTGGGAAGGATTTCACTGTGATGGACAGTGGGGAGGATGTTATTGTGGTGCACTGGTGGTACATAGGTGGTACATAGGTGGAAGGATGTCCATATGGTGGAGGGTGCAGAGGACATCTCTGTGGTGGAAAGTGGTTAGGACATCCTTGTGGTGCACAGGAGGATGTCCCTGTGGTGCACAGTGGGGAGGATGTCCCTGTTGTTTACAGTAGGAAGGACTTCACTGTGTTTGATATTTGGGAGGACATCCGAGTTGTGGACAGTTGGGAGGATGTCCTTGTGTTGGAGAGTTGAGAGGATTTCAGTGTGGTGGACAGTGTGGATGAAGGCCTTGTGGAAAGTAAGAACAATGCTCCTGTGGTGCACAGGAGAATGTCTCTTTGGTGGACAGTGAGAATGATGTCCTCATAGTGGGGAGTGCAGAAGACATCTCTGTCGTAGACAGTGGTAAGAACATCCCTGTTGTGCACAGGAGGATATCCCTGTGGTGTACAGTGGGAAGGACATCCCTGTGGTGCACAGTGAACAGGACTTCCCTGTGGTGGACCATTGAAATGATGTTGTGTGGTCGACAGTGGGAAGGACGTCCCTTTGGAGGACAGTGGGGAGGACATCACTGTGGTGGACAGGCAGAAGGATGTCCCTGTGGTGGACAGAGGGGAGGGCCTCCTTGTTGTAAACAGTGTGTAGGATGTCCCTGTGGTTTACAGTGCGAAGGATATTTGTGTGGTGGATGGTGATAAGGACTTCCCTGTAGTGCATATTGTTGAGGACAACTATATAGTTGACTGTGGTAATGATGTTCTTGTAGTACACAGGAGGATGTCCCTGTGGTGGACAGTGAGAAAGACATCTTTTTGGTGGACCATGGAAAGATATCCCTGTGGTGGACAGTTGGGAGGACCTCCTTTAGTGGACAGTGGTGAGTATATTTCTGTTGTGGACTGTGGGAAGAACATCTCTGTTGGGACATTGTGAAAGACCCCCTTGTGGTGAACTCTGGGTAGAAGGTCCCTCTTGTGGACAGAGGGGAGGACATCACTTAGGTCGACAGTGGGAAAGACATCCCTGTGGTGGACAGTGGAGAGGACCTATCTTTGGTGGACAGTGGGAAGGACATCCCTGTTGTGGACAGTGGGGATAATATTTCTGTGGTGGACATTTGAAATGACGTCCCTGCGGTGGACAGTGGAGAGAACCTACTGGTGGTGGAGATTGGGGAGGACCTCACTTTGGTACACAGTGGGTAGGACATACCTGTGGTGGACCATGGGTAGTATATTCCTGTGGTGGACACTGGGGAGGACGTCCCTGTGGTGGACAGTGGAAATAATATCCCTGTTTTAGACAGTGGGGAATACATCCCTGTGGTGGACAGTGGAAAGGACATCACTTTGATGGACAGTAGAGAGGACCTTCCTATGGTGGACAGTTGGAAGGAGGTCCCTGTGGTGGACAGTGGGAAGGACACTTATGTTGTGGACTGTGGGAAGAACATCTCTTATGGACATTGGGAAAGACCTGCTTGTGGTGAACTGTGGGTAAAATGTCCCTCTTGTGGACAGATTGAAGGACATCACTTAGGTGGACAGTGGGAAGGATATCCCTGTGGTGGACATTGGGGAGGACCTTCCTGTGGTGGACAGTGGGAACGACATCCCTGTTGTGGACAGTGGAAAGGATGTCACTGTTTTGGACAGTGGTAAGGACATCCCTGTGGAGGACAGTAGAGAGGAACTTTCTGTGGTTAACCGTGGGAAAAAGGCCCATGCGTTGGACAGTGGTGAGGGCATTTATGTTGTGGATTGTGGGAAGGATGTCCATGGTGTGGACATGGGGAAGGACCTCCATGTGGCAAACAGTGGGAAGCATGTCCCTCTCATGGACAGTGGGTAGAAACACCATGTGGTGGAAATTGGGGAAGAACTTTGTGGTGGACAGTGGGAAGGACATCCCTGTTATGATCTAAGGAGAGGATATCACTGAGGTGAACAGTGGGAAGGACATTCTCTTGGTGGACAGCGGGGAGTACCTTTCTGGTGTGAATAGTTGGAAGGACATCCCTGTTGTAGACATTGGGGAGGACATCCCGGTGGTGGACAGTTGGGAGGATGTTACTGTGGTGCACTGGAGAATGTCCCTGTGGTGCATAGTCGGAAGGATGTCCATATGGTGGAGAGTACGGTGGACATATTTGTGGTGGACAGTGGTTAAGACATTCCTGTTGTGCCCAGAAGGATGTCCCTGTGGTGCACAGTAGGGAAGGTGTCCCTGTTGTTTACAGTGGGAAGGACTTCGCTGTGTTTGATAGTTGAGAGGACATCTGTGCTGTGAAAAGTTTGGAGGATGTTTCTGTGTTGGAGATTGGAGAGGATTTTACTGTGGTGAACAGTATGGATGTCGGCCTTTTGGACAGTAAGGACAACACTCCTGTTGTGCAGAAGAGAATGTCTCTTTGTTGGACAGTGAGAAAGATATCCTTGTAGTGGGTAGTGCAGAAGACATCTCTGTTGTAGACAGTGGTAAGAACATACCTGTTGTGCACAGGAGGATGTCCCTGTGGTGTAATGTGGGAAGGACATCACTGTGGTGGACAGTGAAGAGGACTTGCCTGTGGTGGACAGAGGGGAGGACCTCCCTGTGGTGGACAGTGCGTAGGATGTCCCTGTGGTTTAGAGTGCGGAGGATTTGTGTAGTGGACTGCACTGAGGACTTCCCTGTAGTGCATATTGTTGAGGAGAACCATGTTGTGGACAATGGTAATGATGTCCTTGTAGTGCACAGGAGGATGTCCCTGTGGTGGACAGTGGGAAGGATATCTGTTTGGTGGACCATGGAAAGGATGCCCCTGTGGTGGACAGTTGGGAGGACCTACCTGTGGTGGACAGTGGGAGAACATTTCTGTTGTAGACAGTGGGATGGACGTCTCTGGTGGAATGTGGGGAGGACTTCCCTTTGGTGGACATTGGGGAGGATGTTTCTGTGGTGGAAATGGAGAAAAATGTCCCTGTGGTGAACAGCAGGGAAGACATCTCTGTGGTCTACAGTATGAATGGTATCTCTGTTGTGGGTAGTGGAATGAATATTCCTGTGGTGCACAGTTTTGAGGATGTCCCTTTTGTGCATAGGAGGATGTCCCTGTTTTGCAAAGTGAGGAGGATGTCCCTGTGGTGGACAGTTGGGAGGACCTCCCTGTGGTGGACAGTGGGGAGGACACTTTTGTTGTGGATACTGGGATGGATGTTTGTTGCAGAATGAGGGGAAGACATCACTTTGGTGGACAGTGTGGAGGAAGTTTCTGTAGTGGAAAGTGGGAAGAATGTCCCTGTGGTGGACAGCAGGGAGGACATCTCTGTGGTCTACAGTGGGAAGAACATCTCTGTTGTGGACTTTGGAAAGAATATTCCTGTGGTGCACCACAATCACAGTGATGGATAGTGATAAGGATGTTTTGGTGGTGGACAGTGGATTGAATGTTTTTGTGGTAGACAGTGAAGAGGACATTCCTGTGGTGGACAGTGTGGTGGACATGCCTGTGGTGGACAGTGGAGATGATCTCCCTGTGGTGGAAAATTTGATGGATGTCCCTGTAGTGGACAGTGGGGAAGATGCTTCTGAGGTGGAGAGAGGGGAGGACATCACTCTGGAGGACAGTGTTGAGGATGTCCCTCTGGTGGACACTGGGGAGAAAGTTTCTGTGGTGGTAAGTAACGAGGATGTCCCTGAGCTGTACAGTGGAGAGTACTTCCCTGTTTTATACAGTGTGAAGGACATCCCTGTGGTGGACAGTTGTGAGGAGGATCCTGTGGTGGACAGTGGTAAGGATGCTCCTTTGGTGGACAGCAAGGAGGATCTCACTTTGGTGGACAGTGGGAAGGATGATTCTGTGGTGGACAATGCAAAGTATGTCCCTGCAGTGCACAGTGGTGAGTACATCCCTGTTGTGCACAGGAGGATATCCTTGTGGTAGACAGTGGGGAGGAAAATACTCTGGTGGACTGTGGGGTAGGACATCCCTGTGGTGGATATTGGGAAGGATGTCCCTTTGGTGGACAGTGGGAAGGAGGTCCCTGTGGTGAACTGTGGGGAGGAACTCCTTGGGGTGGACAGCTGGGAGGATCTCTGTGGTGGACAGTGGGTAGGACCTTTCTGTTGTGGACAGTTGGATGGACATTCTTGTGGAGGATACTGGGGAGTACATCCCTGTTGTGTACAGTGAGATGGATGTTTCTGTAGTGGACAGTTGGGAACATATTTGTGTGGTGGACAGTTAGGAAGATGTCCCTGTGGTAAACAGTGAGAAGGGAGTCCTTTTGTGGACAGCAAAAGGATGTCCATGTGGTGGACAATGGGAAGGATGTCCTGTTGTAGGCAGTTGGGAGGTCCTCCCTGTGGTGGACAGTAAGTAGGACGTCCCTGTGGTGGACAGTGGGGAGCACGTTTCTGTTTTGTACAAACGAGAGGACGTTACTGTGGTGAAGAGTGTGAAGGACGTCACTGTGGTGGGCAGCAGGGAGGACCTTTCTGTGGTGGACAGTAGTAAACATGTCCCTGTGATAGAAAATGATGAGGATATTACTGTGGTGGACAGTGGAAAGGACGTCACTGTGGTGGACAGTGGTGAGTACCTCCCTGTCTTGGACATTGGGAAAGACGTCCCTGTGGTGAACAGTGGAAATAATGATTCTGTGGTGGTCAATGGAGAGGACATCCTCATGGTGGAAAGTGGAAAGGACTTCACAGTGGTTGGACAGTCTTGAGGAGGTTTCTGTGGTAGACAGTGGTGAGGAAGTTTTTTTGTGCAAAGAAAAACGTCCCTTTGGAGGACAGTGGAAAGTACATCTCTGTGGTGGACAGTAGAGAGAAACACTGTGGTGGACAGTGGGAAGAACATTTATGTTGTGGAAAGTGGGAAGGAAGTCCCTTTTGTAGATATTGGGAAGGACATCCTTGTGGTGAACAGTGGGAAGGATATCCCTCTGGTGGACAGTGGGGAGGACATCCCTTTGGTGGACAGTGAAGAGGACTTTTTTGTGTTGGACATTTGGGGTGACATCCCTGTGGTGAATAGTGGGAAAGACATTTCTTTGGTGGATAGTGGGGAGGATGCCCTGTCGTGGAGAGTGCAGAGGACATCTCTGGGGCAGAGAGTGTTGCTGACATCCCTGGTGTGCAAAGGAGGATGTCCCTGTGTTGCACAGTGGTGAGGATATCCCTGTTGTGCACAGGAAAATATCCCTGTTGTGCAAAGTGGATAGGATGTCCCAGTGATGAACAGTGAAAAGGATGTCCCTGTGTTGGACAGTGGGAAGGACGTCTGTATGTTGGACAACAGGGAGGACTTATCCATGGGAGACTGCATGAAGGACATCCTTGTAGTGGTCAGTGGGGAGGATGTCCCTGTGTTGGACAGTGGGGAGGAGGTCTCTTTGGTGGACAGTGGGAAGGACATCCCTGTGGTAGACAGTGGCAAGGACATCCCTGTTGTGGTCAGTGGGAAAGACCATTCTGTGGTGAACAGTGGGAAGGACATCCCTGTTGTGGACAGTGGGGAGGATGTCAGTGGTTTTGACAGTGGTAAGGACATCACTGTGGTGGACAGTAGAGAGGACATTTCTGTGGTGAACAGTGGGAAGAAAGTCCATGTGTTGGACAGTGGGGAGGACATTTATGTTGTGGATTGTGAAAAGGATGTCCATGTTGTTGACATTGGGAAGGACCTCTCTGTGGTAGACAGTGGGAAGCATGTTTCTCTCGTGGACTGTGGAAAGAATCACCATGTGGTGGACATAGGAGAGGACATCATTTAATGGACATTGGGAAGTGTGGAGTATGTCACTGTTGTGTACAGTGGAAAGTACATATATGTGGTGGACAGTAGAGAGAAACACACTGTGGTGGACAGTGGGAAGACATTTACGTTGTGGACAGTGGGAAGGAAGTCGCTGTTGTTGATATTGGAAAGGCACCTTGTAGTGAAGAGTGGGAAGGATATCTCTCTGTTGTAGAGTGGGGAGGACATCCCTGTGTCCCTTTGGTGGACAACACGGAGGACTTCTCTATGGTGGACTGTATGTAGGACATTCTAGTGGTGGTCAGTGGGGTGGATGTCCCTGTGGTGGACAGTTGGGAGGAGGTCTCTGTGGTGGACAGTTTAAAGATGTACCTTTGGTGCACAGTGGGAAGAATGTCCCTTTGTTGGACAGTAGGAAGGACATCCCTGTGGTAGACACTGGGTAGGATGTCCCTATGGAGGGCAGTGGGAAAAAGTCTCTGTGATGGACAGTGGGAAGAACATCCCTGTTGTAGACAGTGGGGAGAATATTTCTGTTGTGGACAGTTGAAATGACGTCCCTATCCTGGACAGTGGAGAGGATCTAACTCTGGTGGAATTTCGGGAGCACCTCACTGTGGTAGACACTGGGGAGGACGTCTATTTAGTAGACAGTGGAAAGAACAATCCTGTTTGGACAGTGGTGAGTATGTCCCTGTGGTGGACAGTGAAAAGTACATCACTTTGATGGACATTAGAGGGGACCTCTCTGTGGTCGGCAGTGGCAAGGAGGTCCCTGTGGTGGACAGTGGGAAGGACATTTATGTTGTGGACTGTGGGAAGAACATCTCTGTTAGGGACATTGGGAAAGAGCTATTATAGTGAACTGTGGGAAGAATGTCCCTCTTGTGGACAGAGGGGAGGACATCACTTAGGTAGACAGTGAGAAGAAAATATCTGTGATGGAGAGTGGGGAGGAGCTTTCTGTGGTGGACATTAGGAAGGACATCCTGTTTTGGACAGTGGGTAGGATGTCACTGGTTTGGACAGTGGTAAGGACATCCCTGTGGTGGACAGTAGAGAGGCCCTTTCTGAGGTGAACAGTGGGAAGATGGTCCATGTGTTGGACAGTGGGGAGGACATTTATGTTGTGGATTGTGGGAAGGACATATATGTTGTGGACATTGGGAAGGACCTCTGTGTGGTGGACAGTGGGAAGCATGACCCTCTCATTGACAGTGGCAAGAAAGAACATGTGGTGGACAGTGATAAGGAGGTCTCTGTGGTGGACATAGGAGAGGACATCATTTAGTGGACATTGGGAAGTACTTTCCTGTTGTGGACAGCAGCATGTACCTTTCTGTGGTGGACAGTGGAAAGGTCATGCCTGTCATGGACAGTGTGGAGGACGTCCCTTTGTGGCCAGTGGAAAGGACATCCCTGTGGTGGACAGTAGAGAGGACATCATTGTGCTGGACTGTGAGAAGGAGGTCCCTGTGATGCACCATGGAAAGGACATGCCTATTTTCGAGAGGGCAGAGGACATCCCTATGGTGGACAGTGGAAAGGACATCCTTGTTGTGGACAGTGGGTATGACATCCCTTTGGTGGACAGTGGGTAGTCCATTCCTGTGGTGGACACTGGGGATGGCATCCCTGTGGTGGACAATGGAAAGAACATTGCTGTTCTGGACAGTATGGAGGACATCCCTGTGTTGGACAATGTAAAGGACATCACTATGATAGACAGTACACAGGACCTCACTGTGGTGGACAGTGGGAAGGAAGTCCCTGTGGTAGACATTGTGAAGGATATTTATGTTGTGGACTTTGAAAAGATCATCACTGTTGTGGACATTGGGAAAAACCTCCTAGCAGTGAACTGTGGAAAGAATGTCCCTCTTGTGGACAGAGGGGAGGATGTCACTTAGGTGAACAGTGGGAAAGATATCCCTGTGGTGGACAATGGGGAGGACTTTTCTGTGGTGGGCAGTGGGAAGTACATCCCTGTGGTGGACAATGGGGAGGACATTTATGCTGTGGAATGTGGGAAGGAAGTCCATGTTTTGGACACTGGGAAGGACCTCCGTGTGGTGGACAGTGGGAAGCATGTCCCTCTCATGGACAGTGGAGAGAAAAACCTCTCATGGACAGTGGGAAGGAAGTTTCTATGATGGACATAAAAGAGGACATCATTTAGTGGACATTGGGAAGTACGTTCCTATTGTGGACAGCAGGATGTAATTTTCTGTGGTGGACAGTGGGAAGGACATGCCTGTTGTGGACAGTGCAGAGGACATCAGTTTGGTGGACAGTGGAAAGGACATCCCTGTGGTGGACTGTAGAGAGGACTTCCTTGTGGTGGACAGCGGAAATGAGGTCCCGTTGGTGGAGAGTGGGAAGGACATTTATGTTGTGGACTGTGAGAAGAACAATCTGTTGTGGCCATTGGGAAAGACCTCCTTGTAATGAACTGTGAGAAGAATGTCCCTCTTGTGGACAGAGGGGAGGACGTCACTTAGGTAGACATTCGGAAGGACATCCCTGTGGTGGACATTGGGGAGGACCTTTCTGTGGTGAAAAGTGGGAAGAAGGTCTGTGTTTTGGACAGTGTTGAGGACATTTATGTTGTGGATTGTGGGAAGGACATCTATGTTGTGGACATTGGGAAGTACTTCAGTGTGCTGGACAGTGGGAAGCATGTCACTTTCATGGACAGTGATGAGAAACACCATGTGGTGGACAGTGGGAAGGATTTCTCTGTGGTGGACATAGGGGAGGACATCATTTAGTAAACATTAGGAAGTACATTCGTGTTGTGGACAGCAAGGTATACCTTACTGTGTTTGACAGTGGGAAGGACATGCCTGTTGTGGATAGTGCAGAGGACTTCCCTTTGTTGGACAGTGGAAAAGACATCCCTGTGGTGTACAGTAATGAGGACTTTCCTGTTGTGTACAATGGGAAGGAGATCCCGGTGGTGGACCATGGAAAGAACATGCCTCCTTTTGGTGGACAGTGGAGAGGACATTTCTCTGGTGGACAGTGGGATGTACATGTTTGTTGTGGACAGTGCGGAGGACATCAATGTTGTGGACAGTGGAAAGGACATGCGTGTGGTGGACAGGAGAGTGGACTTCTTGTGGTGGACACTGGGAAGGAGGTCCCTGTGGTGGAAAGTTGGAAGGACATATATGTTGTGGACTGTGGGGAGGACGTCCCTGTTGTGGACATTTGGAAAGACCTCATTGTGAGGGATTGTGGGAATGGTATACCACTGGTGGACAGTGGAGAGGAGCTCCTTGTGGTGGAAAGTGGGAAGGACATCACTGTTGTGATCTGAGGCAGGGATATCACTGAGGTGGACAGTGTGAAAGACATACTCTTGATGGACAGGGGGGAGGACATTTCTGGTGTGAATAGTGGGAAGGACATCCCTTTTGTAAAAAGTGGGAAGGACATCCCAGTGGTGGACAGTGGGGAGGATTTCACTGTAATGGACAGTGGGGAGAATGTTACTGTGGTGCACTGGAGAATATACCTGTGATGCATAGTTGGAAGGATGTCCACATGGTGGAGAATGCGGAGGACATCTCTTTGGTGGAAAGTGGTTAGGACATCCCTGTTGTGCACAGGAGGATGTCCCTGTGGTGCACAGTGAAAAGGATGTCCCTGTTGTTTACAGTGGAAAGGACTTCGCTATGTTTCATAGTTTGGAGGACATCCGAGTTGTGGACAGTTGGGAGGATGTCCCTGTGTTGGAGAGTTGAGAGGATTTCACTGTGGAGTACAGTGTGAATGATGGCTTTGTGGACAGTAAGGACAATGCTCCTGTGGTGCACAGGAGAATGTCTATTTGGTGGACAGTGAGAAGAATATCCTTGTAGTGGGGAGTGCAGCAGACATCTCTGGAGTGAACAATGGTAAGAACATCCCTGTTGTGCACAGGAGGTTGTCCCTGTGGTGTACAGTGGGAAGGACATCCCTGTGTTGGATGGTGAAAATGACTTCCCTGTGGTGGACCGTTGAAATGACATCCTTGTTGTCAACATTGGGAAGTATGTCCCTTTGGAGGACAGTGGGGAGGACATCACTGTGGTGGACAGGCAGAAGGATGTCCCTGTGGTGGACAGAGGGGAGGAACTCCCTATGGTGGAGAGTGGGTAGGATGTCCCTGTAGTTTACAATGCGGAGGATATTCATGTGGTGGATGGCAGTGAGGACTTCCCTGTAGTGCATATTGTTGAGGACAACCTTGTGGACATTGGGCAGGATGTCCTTTCAGTACACAGGAGGATGTCACTGTGGTGCACAGTGGAAAGGACATTTATGTTGTGGGCTTTGGATAGAACATCTCCATTGTGGACATTGGGAAAGACCTCCTTGTGGTGAACTGTGGGAGTAATGACCCTCTATTGGGCAGAGGGGAGGACGTTACTTAGGTGGACAGTAGAGAGGACCTACATGTGGTGGAGACTGGGGAGGACCTCCCTGGGGTAGACAGTGGGTAGGACATCGCTTTAGTAGAGAGTGGGTAGTACATTCCTGTGGTGGACACTGGGGTGGACTTCCCTGTGGTGGACATTGGAAAGAACATCCCTTTTTTGGACAGTGGGGAGTACGTCCCTGTGGTGGACAGTGGAAAGGACATGACTTTGATGGACAGTAGGGAGGATTTCCATGTGGTGGACAGTGGGAAGGAGGTCCCTGTGGTGGACAGTGGGAAGGACATTTATGTTGTGGACTGTGGGAAGAACATCTCTGTTTTGGACATTGAGAAAGACCTCCTTGTGGTGAACTGTGGGAAGAATATCTCCCTTGTGGACAGAGGGGAGGATGTCACTTAGGTGGACAATGGGAAGGACATTCCTGTGGTGGACAGTGGGGAGGACCTTTCTGTGGTGGACAGTGGGAAGGACAACCATGTTGTGGACATTGCAAAAGACCTTTTGGTGGACAGTGGGAAGGATGACAATCTTGTGGACAGTGGGGAGGATATCCCTGTGGTGGAAAGTAAGAAGTAAATCCGTGATACGGTCTGTGGGGAGGATATCACTGGGGTGGACAGAGGAAACGACGTCCCTGTAGTGGACAGCAGGGAGGACCTTTCTGTTTTGAATTGTGGGAACGACATCCCTGTTATGGTCTTTGGGGAGGACATTATTGAGGTGGACAGTGGGGAGGACATCCCTGTTGTGGACAGTGGGGAGGATTTCACTGTGGTGGACAGTGGGGAGAATGTTACTGGGGTGAACTAGAGAACGTCCTTCTGGTGCATAGTCAGAAGGATGTCCATATGGTTTAGAGTGTGGAGGACATCTATGTGGTGGTGGACAATTGTTAGGACATCCCTGTTGTGCCCAGTGGGGAGGATGTCCCTGTTGTTTACAGTGGGAAGGACTTCACTGTGTTTGATAGTTGGGAGGACATCCCTGTTGTTGAGAGTTGGGAGGATGTCACTGTGGTGGAGACTTGAGAGGATTTCACTGTGGTGGACAGTGCAGATGACAGCCTTGTAGACAGTAAGAACAACATTCCTGTGGTGGACAATAGAATTTCTCTTTGGTGGACAGTGAGAAGGATGTCCTTGTAGTGGGGAGTGCAGACTACATCTCTGGGGTGTACAGTGGTAAAAACATCCCTGTTGTGCACAGGAGGATGTCCCTGAGGTGTACAGTGGGGAGAATATCACTGTGGTGGACAGGCAGAAGGTTGTTCCTGTTGTGGAGAGTGGGGAGGACCTCCCTGTGGTGTACTATGTGTAATATGTCCCTGTGATTTACACTGTGGAGTATATTCATGTTGTGGACAGTGGTGAGGACGTCCCTGTAGTGGACATTGGTGAAGACAACCATGTTGTGTATATTGGTAAGGATGTGCTTGTGGTACACAGGAGGATGTCCCTGTGGTGGACAGCTAGCTAGAAGGACATCTCTTTGGTTAACAGTGGAAAAGACGTCCCTGTGGTGGACAGTTGGGAGGACCTTCCTGTGGTGGACTGTGAAGAGGACGTTTCTGTTTTGACAGTGTGATGTACATGTTTTTTGTGGACAGTGCGGAGGATGTCAATGTGGTGGAGAGTGGAAATGTTATTTCTGTGGTAGACAGTAGAGAGGATTTCCCTGTGGTGACAGTGGGGAGGAGGTCCCTGTGGTGAACAGTGTGAAGGACATATATGTTGTGGACTGTGGGAAAAATGTCCATGTTGTGGACATAGGGAAAGACCCCTTTGTGGTGGACAGTGGGAAGGGTGTGCCTTTGGTAGACAGTGGGGAGAACCTCCTTGTGGAAGACAGTGGGAAGGACATCTCTGTTATGATCTGAGGAAATGATATCACTGAGGTGGACAGTGGGAAAGATGTCCTCTTGGTGGACAGCAGGGAAGACCTTTCTGGTGTTAATAGTGTGGAAAACATTTCGGTGGTGGACAGTGGGGAGGATTTCACTGTGATCGACAGTGGGGAGGATGTTACTGTGGTGCATAGTTGGAAGGATGTCCATATGGTGGAGAGTGTGTAGGACATCTTTGTGGTGGACATTGGTTACGACATCCCTGTTGTGCACAGGAGGATGTCCCTGTGGTGCACAGTGGGGAGGATGTCACTGTTATTTACAGTGGGAAGGATGTCACTGTGTTTGATAGTTGGGAGGACATCTGTGCTGTGGAGAGTAGGGAGGATGTCCCTGTGTTGGAGAGTTGAGATGATTTCACTGTGGTGGACATCGTGGATGAAGGCCTTGTGGACAGTACGGACAACGCTCCTGTGGTGCACATGAGAATATCTCTTTAGTGGACAGTGAGAAGTATGTCCTTGTAGTGGGGAGTGCAGCAGACATCTCTGGGGTGAACAGTGGTAATACTATCCCTGTTGTGCACAGGAGTATGTCCCTGTGGTGTACAGTGGGAAGGACATCCCTGTGGTGGACAGTGAAGAGGACTTTCTGTGGTGGAGAGTGGGAAAGAGGTCCCTGTGGTGGACCATGGGAAGAACATGCCTATTTTGGACAGGGCGGAGGACATCCCTGTGGTGGACAGTGGAAAGGACATACCTGTAGTGTACAGTAGAGAGGACTTCCCTGTGGTGTACAGTGAGAAGGAGGTCCCTGTGGTGGACATTCAAAGGACATATATGTTGTGGACTGTGGGAAGGGTGGCCCTGTTTTGGAGATTGGCAAAGACCTCTTTGTGGTTAACAGTGGGAAGGATGTATCTCTGGTGGTCATTGGGTAGGAACTCCTTGTGGTGGACAGTGGGAAGGATGTCCCTGTGGTGGAGAAAGGGGAGGTCATCACTTAGGTGGACAGTGGTAAGGACATCCCTGTGGTGGATATTAGAGAGGACCTCTCTGTAGTGAACCGTGGAAAGAAGGTCCCTGTGGTGGAGAGTGAAAAGGACATTTATGTTGTGGATTGTGGGAAGGATGTACATGTTTTGGACATTGGGAAGACTTCTGTGTGTTCTACAGTGGCAAGAATGTCCCTCTGGTGGACAGTGGAGAGTACCACCATGTGGTGGACTGTGGGAAGGACGTCCCTGTGTAGGACAGAGGAAAGGACATCATTGAGGTGGACATTAGGAAGTACGTTCCTGTTGTGGACAGCAGGGTGTACCTTTCTGTGGCGGACAGTGGAAAGGACATGCCAGTTGTGGACAGTGCGGTGGACATCCATGTGGTGGACAGTGGAAGTAACGTCCCTGTGTTGGACAGTAGAGAGGACTTCCCTGTGGTGGACAGTGAGAAGGAGGTCCTTGTGGTGGAGAGTGAAAAGGACATGCCTGTTGTGAACAGTGCGGAGGACATCTCTGTGGAGGACAGTGGTTAGGACATCCCTGTTGGGCCCAGTGGGGAGGATTTTCCTGTTGTTTACAGTTGGAAGGACTTCATTTTGTGTGATATTTTGGAGGACATCTGTGTTGTGGAGAGTTGGGAGGATGACCCTGTGTTGGAGTGTTGAGAAGATTTCACTGTGGTGGACAGTGTGGATGACAGCCTTTTGGACAGTAAAAACAGTGCTCCTGTGGTGCATAAGAGAATATCTCTTTGGTGGACAGTGAGAAAAATATCCTTGTAGTGGGGAGTGCAGAAGACATCCCTGGGGTGGACAGTGGTAAGAACATCCCTGTTGTGCACAGGAGGATGTCCCTGTGTTGTACAGTGTGAAGGACATCCTGTGGTGGTCAGTGAAGAGGACTTCACTGTGGTGGACTGTTGAAATGATGTCCTTGTGGTCAACAGTGGGAAGGACGTCGCTTTGGAGGATAGTGGTGAGGACATCACAGTGGTGGACAGGCAGAAGCATGTCCCTGTTGTGGACAGTGGGTAGGATGTCCCTGTGGTTTACAGTGTGGAGGATATTTGTGTGGTGGACTGTGGTGAGGACTTCCCTGTAGTGCATATTGTTGAGGACAACCATGTTGTGGACAGTGGTAAGGATGTCTTTGTAGTACACAGGAGGATGGCCCTGTGGTGGAGAGTGGGAAGGACATCTGTTTGGTGGACTGTGGAAAGGATGTCCCTGTGATGGACAGTTGGGAGGACCTCCCTGTGGTTGACAGTGGGGAGAACATTTCTGTTGTGTACAGTGGAATGGACACCTCCATGGTGTAATGTGAAATGTACATCCCTTTGGTGGTCAGAGGGGAGTATGCTTCTGTGGTGGAAAGTGGGAAGAATGTCTCTGTCGTGGGCAGCAAGGAGGACATGTCTGTGGTCTAGAGTGGGAAGGAAATCTCTGTTGTGGAGTGTGGAAAGAATATCTCTGTGGTGCACCGTTGTGAGGATGTCCCTGTTGTGCATAGCAGTATGTCCCTGTGTTGCAAAATGAGGAGAATATTTCATTGGTGGACAGTGGGAAAGCCGTCCATGTGGTGGACTGTGGGGAGGTCCAGTCTGTAGTGAACATTGGGGAGGAGGTTCCTCTGGTGGACAGTGGAAAGGATGTACTTGTTGTGCATAGGAGGATGTCCCTGTGGTGAACAGTGGGAAGGACTTCACTGTGCTGCACAAGGGTGAAGATGACTCTGTGGTGGACAGTTTTATGGATGTCCTTGTGGTATACAAGAGGACATCCCTGTGGTTGACTGTGGGGAGAACCTCTCTCTTATGGACAGTGGGGAGGAAATCCCTGTGGTGGACAGTTGTGTGGACCTCCCTGTGGTGGACAGTGGGTATAACGTTCCTGTATTGGACAGTGGAAAAGACATCCCTGTGCTAAACTGTGGGAGAAATGTCCTTTTTGTGGACAGTGGAGGGATGACCATGTTGTGGACAAGGGGAGTGCGTCCCTATGTTAGACAGTGGAAAGGACCTCCCTGTTTAAAGTGGAGAGGACATACTTGTGGTGGACAGTGTGGAGGTTATCTCTGTGGTGGACATTGGGAAGAATGTCTCTGTGGTGGACATCAGAAAGGACCTCTCTGTGGTGTATAATGGGAAGGATGTCCCTCTGGTGGACAGTGGAGAGGATGTACCTGTTGTGGATAGTGGAAAGGACGTTCTATGGTGGACAGTGGGAAGACTGTCCCTGTGGTGGAGAGCAGGAAGGACCTCTCTGTGCTAGACAGTAGAAAGGACATCCCCTGTTGTGGACAGTAAAAGGATGTCCCTTTTGTGCACATTGGGGAAGATGTTTCTCTGGTGAACAGTGGGAAGGACATCCCTGTGGTGGACTGTGGTGAGGACGACCTTGTGGTGGACAGTCGTAAGGATTCCCCTGTGGTGGACAGCAGGGAGGACCTCACTTTTGTGGACAGTGGGAATGACGTCCTTGTGGAGGACAATGCAAAGTAATTTTCTGTGGTGCACCGTGGTGAGGACATACCTGTTGTGCACAGGAGGATGTCCTTGTGGTGGACAGTGGAAAGGACCACACTCTGGTATACTTTGGGGTAGTACGACCCTGTGGTGGACAGTGGGAAGAACATCAAGGTTGTGGACAGTGGTAAGGACATCCATGTGGTGGACAGTGGGGAAGATGTCTGTGTTGTGGACAGTGAGAAGGATGTCCCTTTGGAGGACAGTAGGAAGGACGTCCCTGTGGTTGACTGTGGGGGAGGAACTCCTTGGTGTGGACAGTTAGGAGGATTTGCCTGTGGTGGACTGTTGGTAGGACCTTTCTGCTGTGGACAGTGTGAAGGACGTCCATGTGGTGGACAGCAGGGAGGACCTCTCTGTGGTGGAAAGTGGTAAAGATGTCTCTGTGATAGCCAGTGATGACGATGTTTCTGTGGTGGACAGTGGAAAGGAAGTCCCTGTTGTGGACAGTGGTTAGGACCTACCTGTCTTGGATATTGGGAAGGATGACCTTGTGGTGAACAGTGGAAAGGACGTTTCTATGGTGTACAGTGGTGAGGAAGTTTCTCTGGTGCAAAGGAAAATGTCCCTTTGGTGGACAGTGGAAAGTACATCTTTGTGGTTGACAGTAGAGAGAAACACGCTGTGGTGGACAGTGGGAAGAACATTTATGTTGTCAACAGTGGGAAGAAAGTTCCTGTTGTGGATATTGGGAAGGACCCCTTGTGGTTAACAGTGGGAAGGATATTCCTTTGGTGGACAGTGGGGAGGACATCCCTGTGGTGGACAGTGAAGAGGACTATTCTGTGTTGGACGTTTGGGATGACATCCCTGTGGTGAATAGTGGGAAAGATGTTTCTCTGGTGGATAGTGAGGAGGATGTCCCTGTCGTGGAGAGTGCAGAGGGCATCTCTGGGGTGGAGAGTGTTGCAGACATCCCTGGTGTGAAAAGGAGGATGTCGCTATGGTGCACAGTGGTGAATATATCCCTGTTGTGCACAGGAAAATGTCCCTGTTGTGCAAAGTGTGTAGGATGTCCCAGTGATGAACAGTGAAAAGGATGTCACTGTGGTGGACAATTTGGACGATGGTCCTGTGGTGGAAATTGGGAAGGACGTCCCTTTGGTGGAAAACAGGGAGGACTTTTCTATGGTGGAGTGTATGAAGGACGTCCTTGTGGTGATCAGTGGGTAGGATGTCCCTGTGGTGGACAGTGGGGATGATGTCTCTGTGCTGGACAGTTGAAAGATGTCCCTTTATTGGACAGTGGGAAGGTCTTCCCTGTGGTAGAAAGTGGATAGAATGTCCCTGTGGAGGACAGTGGGTAGAACGTCTTCTTGGTGGACAGTGGGTAGGCCTTCCCTGTTGTGGACTGTGGGGAGGATATTTCTGTGGTTAATAGTGGGAAGGACGTCCTTTTTGTGAACTGTGGGAAGGACATCTCTGTGGTGGACAGTGGGAAGGATGTCCTTGTGGTGGACAGTCGGGTGGGCATCCCTGTGGTGAACAGTGGTGAGAACGTTTCTGTGTTGCACTGGAGAACGTCCCATTGTTGGAACATAGGGAGGATTTCCCTGTTTTGGCGAGTCCAGAGGACATCTCTCAGTTGGACAGTGGTGAGGATGTCCCTGGTGTGCACTGGAAGATGTCCCTGTGGTGCATAGTCGTGAGTACATCCCTGTTGTGAACAGGAGATTGTTCCTGTGGTGCACAGTAGGGAAGATGTCCCTGTCTTGAACAGTGGAAAAGAACACCCCAGTGGTGGACATTGATGAAGACAACCCTCTGGTGGAAAGTGGGATACATCCCTGTGGTGGACAGTGTGGTTTATGTCTCTGTGCTAGATGAGGGAAGAATGTCACTGTGGTGGACAATGTGGAGGATGTCCCTGTGGTGGACAGTTGGAGAATGTCCCTGTTTTGGACTGTGAGAAGGACAATCCTTTGCTGGACAGTGGGTATGACGTCCCTGTGGTGGACAATGGGAAGGACGACACTGTTGTGGAAATTGGGAAGGATGTCCCTGTGATGGACAGTGGGGCTGACATCCCTGTGGTGAATAGTGGTGAGGACCTTTCTGTGGTGAGATCGAGAACGTCCCTTTGGTGGACCTCGGTAAGGATGTCCATGTTTTGGAGAGTGCAGAGGACATTTCTGGGCTGGACAGTGTTGAAGATATCTCTGGTGTGCACTGGAAAATGTCCCTGTGGTGCACAGTCGTGAGGATGACCCTGTTGTGCACAGGAGGATGTTACTGTGGTGCACAGTAGGGAAGATGTCCATGTTTTGAACAGTGGGAAAGAATACCTCAGTGGTGGACCATGGTGAGGACAACCCTGTGGTGGACAGTCAGGAAACATCCCTGTGGTGGACAGTGGGGTTTACAACTCTGTGGTAGATGGGGTAAGGATGTCACTGTGGTGGACAATTTGGAGGATGTCCCTGTGGTGAACAATTGGAAGGACATCCATTTTATGGACAGTGGGAAAGACGTCCCTGTGGTAGACTGTGGAGAGGACGTCATTGTGATGGACAGTGGGGAGAATGTCCATGTGGTAGACTGTTGGAAGAATGTCCCTGTGGAGGACTTTAGAAAAGACATCCCTTTGAAGGACAGTGGGAAGGACGTCACTGTGGTGGACAGTGGAAAGGACATCACTATGGTGGACAGTGGAAAGGATGTCCCTGTGCTGGACAGAGGGGAGGTCATCCCTGTAGTAAAGTGTAGTGAGGACATTTCTGTGGTGACCTGGAGAATGTCATTTTGGTGGACCATGGGAAGAATGTCCCTGTTTTGGAGACTGCAGAGGACATCTCTAGGGTGGACTGTGCTGAAGACGTCTCTGTTGTGCACTGGAAGATGTCCCTGTGGTGCACAGTCATGAGGATAACCCTGTGGTGCACAGTGAGGAGGATGTTTCTGTTTTGAACAATGGGAACGAACACCTCTGTGGTGGACATTGGTGTGGACCCCCCTGTTGTAGACAGTGGGGAAACATCTCTGTGGTGGACAGTGGGGTGAATGTCTTTGTGGTTGACTGAGAGGGGAAAGATGTCCCTGTGGTGAAGAGTGCTGAGGAAAACTCTGTGTTGGACATTTGTGAGAACATCCTTGTGGTGGACATTGGGCAGGATCTCCCTGTAGCTGACAGTGTAGGACATTCTCGTGGTGGACAATGGGGAGGTGGTTTCTGTGGTGGACATTGGGAAGGATGTCCTTGTGGTGGACAGTGAGGAGGACATCACTGTGGTGGACAGTGGAAAGGACATCACTGCTGTGGACAGTAGATAGGACCTCCCTGTGGTAGACAGTGGGAAGGATGTCATTGTTTTGGACAGTGAGAAGGACATTTATGTTGGGGACAGTAAAAAGGACATCCCTTTTGTGGACATTGGGAAGGACTTCCTTGTGGTCAACAGTGGGAAGGATATCCCTCTGGTTGTCAGTTGAAAGGACATTACTGTGGTGGACAGTGTGAAGGACATCTCTGTGGTGGACAGTAAAGAGGAACTCTCTGTGTTGGACAGTTGTGATGACATCCCTGTGGTGGACAGTGCAAAGAATGTCTTTTTGTTGAGAGTGGGGAGGACATCCCTGTAATGGACAAGCAGAAGGTTGTCCCTGTGGTGAACAGTGTGGAGGATGTTTCTGTAATGGACAGTGGTAAGGACATCCCTGTGCTGGACAGTGATGAGGACGTGCCTGTGGTGGACAGTGGTGAGTATGTTACTGTGGTGCACAGGAAAATGTTATTTTGGTGAACCATGGGAAGGATGTTCCTGTTTTGGAGAGTGCAGAGGACACCTCTGGGGTGGACAGTGGTGAGGACATCTATAGTGTGCACCAGAAGATGTCCCTGTGGTGCACATTCGTGAGTACATCCCTGTTTTGCCCAGGAGGATGTCCCTGTGGTGCACAGTAGGGAGGATATCCCTGTGGTTTTCAGTGGGAAGGACATCCCTGTTTTTGACAGTTGGGAGGAATTCCCTGTGGTGGACTGTGGGAAGGATGTCTCTGCAGTGGACATTGGTGAGGGCATTTCACTGTGGTGGACAGTGGTGATGATGACATTGTGGACAGTGGGGAGGACGTTCCTGTGGTGCACAAGAAAACGTCTTTTTGGTGGACAGTGGGAAGGATTGGCCTGAAGTGGAGAGTGCAGAGGACATCTCTGCAATGGACAGTGGTAAGAACATTTCTGATATGCACAGAAGAATGTCCCTGTGGTGCACAGTGGACAGGATGTTCCTGTGGTGAACAGTGGGAAGGACATCCCTGTGGTGGACATTGGTGAGGATGACCCTGTGGTAAATAGTGGTAAGGATGTCCATTTGGTGGACGGCATTGAGAACATTTCTGTGGTGGACAGTGGGTAGGATGTCCCTGGGATGAAAAGTGGGGGAGGTAGTCACTGAGGTGGTCAATGGGAAGGATATCCCTGTGGTATAGAGTGGTAAGTACTTCACTGTAGTGCACACTGACGAGGCCATGCCTGTGATTACACTGTGGAGGACATCCGTGTGTTGGACTATGGGGAGGACCTCTCTGTGGAGGATGGTTGGGAGGACTTCCCTGTGGTGGACAGTGGGATGGATGTCCATGTAGTCGACAGATGGAAGGACGTCCCTGTGGTGGACTGTGGGAAGGACATTTCTTTGGTTTACAGTGGGAAGGACATCCATGTTGTGGACTGTGGTGAGAACCTCCCTGTGGTGGACAGTAGGAAGGATGTCCCTGTAGTGGACATTGGTGAGGACACCCCTGTGTTGGACTGTGTGGAAAACATCCCTGTGGTGGAAAGTGGGGTGGACATCCCTTTGGTTGACAATGGGGAGTATGTCCCTGTGGTAGACAGTTAATGGATGTCTTTCTGGTGGACAGTGGGAAGGACGCCCCTGTGGTGGATAGTTGGAAGGAGGTCTCTGCTGTGACCAGTGGAGAGGACTTCCCTTAGCTGGACAGAGGGGAGTACGTCCCAGTGCTGGACAGTGTGCGGTATGTCTTGTGGTGTACAGTGTTGACGACATTTCTCTGGGGCAAATGAGACTGTCCCTTTGGTGGATATTGGGAATGATGTTCCTGTCGTGGATTGTGCGGAGGACATCTCTGGGGTAGACAGTGGTGAGGACATCCCTGATGTGCAAAGGAAGATGTTCCTGTGTTGCACAAGGTTGAGGACATCACTGTTGTGCAGAGGAAAATTTCCTTGTTGTGCACAGAGGGGAGGATGTCCTTGTGGTGAACAGTGTGAAGGACGTCCCTGTGGTGGACAGCTGGGAGAAACTCTCTGTGGTGGACAGTGGGAATGATGTCCCTGTTGTGGACAGTGGAAAGGACTTCTCTTTAGTGGACTTTGGGGATTACATTCCTTTGTTGGGCAGTGGGGAGGACTTCCTGTGGTGGAGAGTGGTGAGGAACTTTCTCTGGTGCAAAGGAGAACGTCCTTTGGTGGACATTGCTAATGATGTACCTGCCTTGGAGTGTGCGGAGGACATCTCTGGGGTAAACAGTGGTGAGGACATCCCTGGTGTGCAAAGGAAGATATTCCTGTGGTGCACAAGGGTGAAGACATCACTGTTTTGCACAGGAGGATGTCCCTGTGGTGCACAGTGGGGAGGATGTTCTTTTGGTGAACAGTGAGAAGGATATTCCTGTGGTGGGCAGCTGGGAAGACCTCGCTGTGGTTCACAGTAGGAAGGACCTCCCTGTGGTGGCTAGTGGGTAGGACGTCAATGTGGTGGACAGTAGAAAGGACATACCTGTTTTGGACAGTGGGGAGGACTTTACTGTTGTGGACAGTGGGAAGGACGTCACTGTGGTGGACAGGTGGGAGGACCTGTCTTTGGTTAGCAGTAAGAAAGTTGTCCCTGTGATGAGGATATCTCTGTGGTGGACAGTGGAAAGAACATCATTGTTGTGGATAGTGGTGAGGACTTCCCTGTAGTGGATATTCGAAAGCACTTCCCTGTAGTGAACAGTGGAAAGGATGTTTCTGTGGTGGACAGTGGAGAGGACCTCCTCATGGTGAAAAGTGGAAAGGATGTCACAGTGGTGGACAGTGGTGAGAACGTTTCTGTGGTGGACAGTGGTGAGGAAGGTTCTCTGGTGCAAAGAAAAACGTCTGTTTTTTGGTGGATAGTGGAAAGTACATCTCTTTGGTGAACAGTAGAGTGAAACACACTGTGGTGGACAGTGGAAAGAACATTTATGATGTGGACAGTGGGAAGGAAGTCCCTGTTGACGATATTGGGAAGGACCTCCTTGTGGTGAACAGTGGGAAGGATATACCTTGGGTGGACAGTAGGAAGAACATCCCTGTGTTGAACAGGGGGAGGACATCCCTGGATGGACAGTGAAGAGGACTTTTCTGTGTTGGACATTTGGGATGACATCCCTGTGCTGAATAGTGAGAAAGAAGTTTTTTTTGGTGGATAGTGGGGAAGATGTCCCTGTCGTGGAGAGTGCAGAAGACATCTCTGGGGTGGAGAGTGTTGCTGACATCCCTGTTGTGCAAAGGATGTCCCTGTGGTGCACAATTTTGGGGATATCCCTGTTGTGCACAGGAAAATGTCCCTATTGTGCAAAGTGGGTAGGATGTCCCAGTGGTGAACAGTGGAAAGGACATCCCTGTGGTAGACAGTGGGAAGGAGGTCCCTGTGGTGGACATTGGAAGGACATATATGGTGTGGACTGTGGAAAGGACGTCCCTGTTGTGGACATTGGGGAAGGCCTCTTGCTGGACAGTGGGAAGGATGACCCTCTTGTGGACAAAGGGGAGGACTTACCTGTGGTGGAAAGTGGGAAGGACATCCCTGTTATGGTCTGAGGGGAGGATATCACTGAGGTGGACAGAAGGAAGTACCTTTGGTGGACAGCAGAGAGGACCTTTCTGTTTTGAATTGTGGGAAGGACATCCCTGTTGTACACAGTGTGGAGGACATATCTGTGGTGAACATTGGGGAGGATGTCACTGTGGTGGACAGTGGGAAGGATGTTACTGTGGTGCACTGGAGAAAGTCTTTGTGGTGCATAGTAAGAAGGATGTCTATATGGTTGAGAGTGTGGAAGACATCTCTGTGGTGGACAGTAGTTAGGAAATCCATGTTGTTCTCAGTAAGGAGGATGTCCCTGTTGTTTACAGTTAGAAGGACTTCACTGATTTTGATACTTGGGAGGACATCCCTGTTGTGGACAGTTAGGCGGATGTCACTGTGATGGAGATGAGAGGATTTCACTGTGTTGGACAGTGCAAATGACAGCCTTGTAGACCATATGAACATCATTCCTGTGTTGCACAACAGAATGTCTCTTTGGTGGACAGTGAGAAGGATATCCTTGTAGTGGGGAGTTCAGAGGATATTTCTGGAGTGTAGAGTGTTAAGAATATCCCTGTTGTGCACAGGAGGATGTCCCTGAGGTGTACAGTAGGGAGTACATCACTGTGGTGGACAGGTAGAAGAATGTTCCTGTTGTGGACAGTGGGGAGGACCTCCCTGTAGTGGACAATGTGTAGAATATTCCTGTGGTTTACAGTGTGGAGCATATTCATGTTGTGGACAGTGTTGAGGACGTCTCTGTAGTGGACATTGGTGAGGACAACCATGTTGTGTACAGTGGTAAGGATGTTTTGTGGTACACAGGAGGATGTCCCTGTGGTGGATAATGGGAAGGACATCTCTATGGTGAACAGTTGAAAGGACTTCCCTGTGATTTACAGTTTGGAGGACCTCCCTGTGGTCGACAGTGGAGAGGACGTTTCTGTGGTGGACAGTGTTATGTACATGTTTGTTGTAAACAGTGCAGAGGACTTCAATGTGGCGGACAGTGGAAAAGACATCCTTGTGATGGACAGTAGAGAGGACATCCCTGTGGTTGACAGTGGTAAGGAGGTCCCTGTGCTGGACAGTGGAAAGGACATATAAGTTGTGGACAATAGGAAGGAAGTCCCTGTTGTGGACATTGGGAAAGACCTCTTTTTGGTGAACAATGGGAAGGGTGTGATTCTGGTGGACAGTGGGGAGGACCTCCTTGTGGCGGACAGTGGGAAGGACATCCCTGTTATCAGCTGAAAAGAGGATATCACTGAAGTGGACAGTGGGAAAGATGTCATCTTGGTAGACAGTGGGGAGGACCTTTCTGGTTTGAATAGTGGGAAGGATTTCCCCATTGGGGAGCACATCTATGTGGTGGACGTTGGGGAGGATTTCACTGTGATGGACAGTGGGGAGGATGTTACTGTGGTGCACTGGAGAATATCCCTGTGGTGCATAGTTGGAAGGATGTCCATATGGTGGAGAGTGCAGAGGGCATCTCTGTGGTAGACAGTGGTTAGGACATCCCTGTTGTGCACAGGAGGATGTCTCTGTGGTGCACAGTGGGGAGGATGTCCCTACTGTTTCAGTGGGAAGGTTTCACTGTGTTTGATAGTTGGGAGGACATCCGTGTTGTGGACAGTTGGGAGGATGTCCCTTTGTTGGACAGTTGAGAAGGTTTCAATGTTGTGGACAGTGTGGATGACAGCCTTGTGGACAGTCAGGACAATGCTCCGCTGGTGCACAAGATAATGTCTCTTTGGTGGACAGTGAGAATGATGTCCTTGTAGTGGGGAGCACAGAAGACATCTTTGGTGTGGACAGTGGTAAGAACATCCCTGTTGTGCACAGGAGGATGTCCCTGTGGTGTACAGTGGGAAGGACATCCCTGTAGTGGACAGTGAATGGGGCTTCCCTGTGATGGACCATTGAAATGTCATCCTTGTGGTTGACAGTGGGAAGGACGTATCTTTGGAGGACAGTGGGGAGAACAACACTGTGGTGAACAGGCAGAAGGATGTCCCTGTGGTAGACAGAGGAGAGGACCTTCCTGTGGTGGACAGTGGGTAGGATGTCCCTGTGGTTTACAGTACAGAGTATATTCTTGTGGTGGACTGTGGTGATAACTTCCATGCAGTGAATATTGTTGAGGACAAGCATGTTGTGGGCAGTGGTAAGGATATCCTTGTTGTACACAGAAGGATGTCACTGTGGTGGACAGTGGGAAGGACATCTTTTTGGTGGACCATGGAAAGTACGTCTCTTTAGGGGACAATTGGGAGGAACTTCCTGTGGTGGACAGTGGGGAGGACATTTCTGTTGTGGACAGTGTGATGGAAGTTTCTGTGGCAGAATGTGGGGAGGACATTTCTTTGGGGGGCAGGGGAGAGTATTTTTCTGTGGTAGAAAGTGGGAAGAATGTCCTTGTGGTGGACAGAATGGAGAACATCTCTGTGGTCTACAGTGGGAAGGACATCTCTGTTGTGGACAGTAAAAAGGATATTCCTGTGATGCACAGTTGTGAGGACGTTCCTGATGTGCATAGGAGGATGCCCCTGTGGTACAAAGGGAGGAGGATGTTTCTTTGGTGGACAGTGGGAAAACGTCCATGTGGTAGACTGTATGAATGTCCACTCTCTAGTGAACTTTGGGGAGGATGTCCCTGTGGTGGACAGTTGAAAGGATGTCCCTGTGGTACACATTTGTCAGGATATCCCTGTTGTGCACAGGAGGATGTCCCTGTGGTGAACAGTGGGAAGGATGTCACTCTGTTGTACATTGGTGAAGATGACCCTGTGGTGGACAGTTTTATGTCTCTCCTTTTGGTACACAGGAGGACACCCCTGTGGTGGACAGTGGGGGGACATCTCTGTGATGGACAGTGGGGGGAAATCATTGTGGTGGGTTGACAGTTGTGTGGACCTCTGTGGACAGTGTGTAGAGCATTCCTGTAGTGGACAGTTGGGAGGACATCCCTGTGCTAAACTGTGGGAATAATGTCCTTTATGTGGACAGTGGAAGGATGTCCATGTTGTGGACAAGGGGAGTATGTCCCTATGGTGGACAGTGGGGAGGACCTTACTGTGGTGGACATGGGTAGGATGTCTCTGTGGTGTACAGTTGGGAGGACATCCTTGTTTGGTAAGTGGGGAGGACATCCTTGTGGTGGACAGTTGGAGAGGATACCATTGTGGTGGACAGTGGAATAATGGTCTCTGTGGTGGACAGTGGAAAGGAATTCTTTGTGATGTACAATGGGAAGAACATCATTCTGGTGGACAGTGGTGAGGATGTACCTGTGGTAGACAGTGGAAAGTACGTTCTATGATGGACAGTGGGAAGACAGTCCTTATTGTTTAGAGCAGGGAGGGCCTCACTGTGGTGGACAGTGGGAAGGACATCCCTGGTGTAGACAGTAAAAGGATGTCCTACTGTTGCACACTGGGGAAGATGTCTCTCTGGTGAACAGTGGGAAGGAATTTCTGTGGTGGACAGTGTGAGGACGCCCTGCGGTGGACAATGGTAAGGATGCCCGTGTGATGGACAGCAGGGAGGACCTTCACTTTGGTGGACAGTGGGAATGATGTCCCTGTGGTGAAAAATGCAAAAGTATGTACCTGTGGTGCACAGTGGTCAGGACATCCTGTTGTGCACAGGAGGATGTCCTTGTGGTGAACATTGGGGGAAGACCAAACTCTAATGGACTGTGGGTATTACGTCCTGTGGTGGAAAGTGGAAAGAACATCCATGTGGTGGACAGTGGGGAAAATGTCTCGTTGTAGACTGTGTGAAGATGTCCCTTTTGGTGAACTGTGGGAAGGACGTCCTGTGGTGGACTGTGGGGGAGGAACTCCTTGCAGTGGACAGTTGGGGGGATGTCCCCTGGGTGGCAGTGGGTAAGACTTTATGTTGTGGACAGTGGGATGGACGTCTTGTAAAGGACAGTTGGGGTGTACGTCCCTGTTGTGTACAGTGGATGGATGTTTCTGTAGTGTAAACTTGTGGAACATATTTGTGTGGTGGATAGTTAAGTAAATGTCCCTTGGTAAACAGGTGGAGGAGTCTTTTTTTGTGGACAGTGAAAGGATTGTCCAGGTTGTTCCATGTGTTGGACAATGGGAAGGACGTCCCTGTTGTAGAACACTCGGGAGGTTCTCCCTGTGGTGGACAGTAAGTAGGACGTCCCTGTGGTGGACAGTGGGGAGGACATTTTTTGTTTCCAGACACTGAGGAGGACATTACTGTGGTGGACGTTGTGAAGGACGTCCCCTGTGGTGGACACCAGGGAGGACTTCTCTCTTTTTGACAGTGGTAAAGATGTCCCTGTGATAGAGAGTGATGAGGATTGTTTCTGTGGTGGACAGTTGAAAGGACGTCCCTGTGTGGACAGTGGTGAGAACCTCCCTGTCCGTGGATATTGGGAGGGGACATCCCTGTGGTGAACAGTGGAAAGGATGTTTCTGTGGTGTACAGTGGTGAGGAAGATTTCTCTGATGCAAAGGAAAATGTCCCTTTGGTAGACAGTGGAAAGTACATCTCTGTGGTGGACAGTAGAGAAAACACACTGTGGTGGACAGTGGGAAGAACATTTATGTTGTGGACAGTGGGAAGGAATCCTTGTTGTCGATATTGGGAATGACCTCCTTGTGGGTAACAGTGGGAATATATCCCTCTGTTGGACAGCGTGGGGAAGACATCCCTGTGGTGGAACAGGAAGAGGATTTTTCTGTGTAGACATTTAGGATGACATCACTGTGGTGAATATTGGGAAAGATGTTTCTTTGGGTGGATAATGGGGAGGATGTCCCGTCATGGAGAGTGCAGAGGACATCTCTGGGGTGGAGAGTGTTGCAGACATCCCTGGTGTGCAAAGGAGGATGTCCCTGTTTTGCACAGTGGTTAGGATATCCCTGTTGTGCACAGGAAAATGTCCCTGTTGTGCAAATGTGTAGGATGTCCCATTGTTGAACAGTGAAAAGGATGATCTGTGGTGGACAATTTGGAGGATGTCCCTTGGTGGAAGAGTCAGAAGGACATCCCTTTGTTGGACAACAGGGAGGACTTCTCTATTGTGACTGTATGAAGGATGTCATTGGTTGTGGTCCAGTGGGGAGGATGTCATTGTGGTGGACAGTGTGGAGGTTGTCTCTGTGGTGGGAACAGATGAAAGATGTCCCTTTGGTGGACAGTTGTGAAGAACTATCCTTGGTGGACCAGTGGAAGGACCATTTTCCCTGTGATAGACATGGTTAGGATTTCCCTGTTAAGACATTCAGTGTGTAGAACGTCTCTGTGGTGGACAGTGGGAGGATTGCCTTGTTGTGGACAGTGGAAGAACTGCTCTTTGGTTGAAACAGTGGGAAATGCATTCTTTGGTGGACAGTGGGGAGGAGGTCCCTGTGGTGGACAGTGGTGATGATGTTTCTTTCCTCTGTGCAAAGGAGAACGTTTTTGGTGGACATTTGGGAAATGATGTCCCTGCCTTGGAGTGTGCGGACAACATCTCTGTGGTATACAGTGGTGAGGACATCCCTGATGTGCACAGTAAGATGTCCTTGGTGGTGCACAAGGGTGAGGACATCACTGTTGTGCACAAGGGAGGATGTCACTTTCGGGAACAGTGGGGAGGATGTCCTTGTGGTGAACAGTGAGATGATGTCCCTGTGGTGGCAGCTGGGAGGACCTCTCTGTGGTTGACAGTAAGAATGACCTACCTATGGTGGAGTGTGTGTAGGACTCCTGTGTTGGACAGTGGTGAGGACATCACTGTTTTAAATAAAATATTAGGA